>NW_013549744.1:8848-11348 GCF_000499425.1 Eimeria acervulina
GGCTGCTGCTGCTGCTGCTGCTGCTGCAGGGTAGTGAGATTCGCGCAACATTTTTTGGGCGTGCTGCCGCCCATTGGTATCCGCGGCTAACTGTGGGGCGGCTTTACGCATTTAGCAAAGGCACTCTTCAAAGAACAAACAGGTTTGATATAATTAAATAGATAAATATAAATATTTTAATATAAATATATAAATATAAATATAAATATAAATAATATATATATATATATATATATATGTACTTGTTAAGTGGAGGCATTGTTCAAAGAACAAACAGCAAACGGCTTTTCTTTTTTTTTTGCTGTTTTATCTTTCTTTGTTTATTATATCTTTTTGTTTATTATATCTATTTGTTTATTATATCTTTTGTTTGTTTGTTTGCTTGCACAGACAACATAACACGCTGCCGCACAATGTACAAATTAAGTTTGATGCTGCAGCAGAAATTATTGAAGAAGAAGATGACGCCTCTGTGCCTCTGCATAAGTAAGCGATATATATAAATATATATATATACATAAATTTATATATATATGCATACACCTAAAATGTATATATATACATATACCTTTTAGGTGTATGCACACCGCAACACATACTCATATACACTGGGCTGCTGTTTGTTTAGTTGTATGTTTACTGTGCGTCATGTATATATATATATATATATATATATATATATGTTTATACATGTATTCTTGCGTAGAGGTATATATTTATGAATACATATTATATGCATATATACATCAATATGTATATATTGTTGTATACTCATATATATGTATATATATATATATATATATATATATAATATTTAAGGATTGGTGTATATTCATTACAGTTTTGTTTTATTTTTCTTCTTCTGGATTTATTGTGTCTTTGATATTACTTGAGGCGTCTTCTTTTTATGTTTTCTTCTGCTTTTTTCATTATTACCTTTTTATGTTTATATTATATTTTTTAACTTTCTTTATTTAATTTTTTGTTTTGTTTATTATTTAAAACCGCAGCAGCACGTCATGTGTTTTATGTCTATGTTGAGGTGTACGTACACCTGAAGCCTTAATGCATTATTTTGTTTTTGCTGCAGATTCAAAAGAATTAATTTAAATGATATTTCGTCTCTTCCTGTCGGTAGTGTTGTCGATGTCTTGGGGTTTGTCGTAAAAGTAAAAGAAACAGAAACCATCTTATCCAGAGTAAGGCTTTTGTTTGTTTGTTTATTTGTTTATTTTGTTTGTTTGTTTGTTTGTTTGTTTGTTTAGTTGTTTTGTTGTTTGTCTTATCTAGAGTAAGGCTTTTGTTTGTTTGTTTTGTTTGTTTATTTCTTTTGTTTGTTTGTTTTGTTTATTTCTTTTGTTTGTTTGTTTGTTTGTTTGTTTGTTGATGCGTTTAATGCATTTGCTTTTTTAATGTTTTTGTTTTGTTGTTTATTTGTTTTTATTTTTTATGTTTTTGTTTGTTTTAATACAAGGGGTTTGTTCTCTCTTTTACTAGCAGCAGATAATAATAATAAAGGGGCAGGGTAGATGCAGTAAAATAAATAAATAAATAAATAAATAAATAAATAAATCTAAGTCGTTTATTTGTTGTTTTTTTATTCCCTGTGCTGTTTGTGTGTTTTTATCATCTCCACGCGAACAAAAAAACAAACAAACAAATAAATAAATAAAACAAATGAACAAAAAAATAAATAAATAAAACAAACAAAGACAAGAAACGAAGAATTAATGAGGAAAGAAATAATTATCGTAGATTCGTCGCACTCTTTTGTCTCCTTCACTCTCTTCGGCTCCCAGGTGCTGCAGCTGCAGCAGCAGCAGCAGCTGCTGCAGCAGCTGCAGCAACAGCAGCAGCAGCAGCAACAGCAGCAGCAGCAGCATCAGCCGCAACTGGAACAATACCCTTTAGTTGCAATTAGAGGTCAGCAAATATATCCTTAACACAAACAAATACACAAAAATTCATACACATCTCGTAATATGAAAATAAATGCATGCATGCATGCATGCAATAGGGAGCTGTATGCATGCATGCAAGCAAAGAAGATAGACGGTTGCATGCATGCATGCAAAGTATATAGACAGTTGCATGCATGCATGCATGCATGCATGAAGGGCTGCGCTGCATTGCATGCAGGGGCGAAGGTCCAGGAGTACGCGGGGCGTCCGTGTCTGCTGTCTTCTCCTCACATGCAGATCTCCTTCTTGCAGCAAACAGAAGCAGCAGCAGCAGCAGCAGCAGCAGCAGGGACAGCAGCAGCAGCAGGAACAGATGCAGCAGCAGCAGCAGCAGGAACAGAAGCAGCAGCAGCAGCAGCAGCAGCAGCAGCAAGGCAACTGGGCACTGGAAGCACTTCACTTGCAAATGATTTCTTTTCTTTTGTTGGTGCTGCTGCAGCAGATATACAAAAAGAATTAGATTGGTTTGCTGCTGCTGCAGCAAAGCTTTTTAATGATAATAAAGGAGATACACCGCAACCTAAACTCCCTCTCGTTAG
>NW_013549744.1:13848-22984 GCF_000499425.1 Eimeria acervulina
TAAACCCTAAACCCTAAACCCTAGCCTGTGGTTTAAGCTGCGGTGTAATGTAATGTATGTACAGGGATATATAGGAGTGAATGATATGCATCTGTTGAGTTTAATTTTTTCTTGTTTCGCATGCATTGCTTAGGGTGTAGGGTTTAGGATTTAGGGTTGTGTGTGAGGGTTTAGTGTTTATTGTTTGTTGTTTTTATTTGTTTAAATGCGTTTATCTGCAGCTCGTTCAGAGGGTCTCAAACATAGCAGAAGACACCTGGGTGAAAGTGCGAGAAAACATCTGCCTTATAGAACGCCTGCTCAGCAGCTTTAGCTCAAAACCCTAAACCCTAAACCCTAAACCCTAAATGATTTAGGATGCACCCATCCAGCTGCATGCATGGACTTCTTCTTTTCTGTTTTTTTCTGCATGCATCTACGCTGGAGGCCTCAGCCCCAACAGAGGCGATGGGAGGTGCAGAGATAGACAAACAGATATTTCGAAGTTTGTTTTTTATTTAAGTTTGTTTGTTTGTTTGCAGTTCTTTGTTAATGAATGCCGATATAAATAAACTAAATAAACAAATAAATATATATGTATATATATGTATATGTATATAAATGTACATATATATACATATTTTCTTCTTATTCGCCAACAAAAAGAGCAGAGTTATATCTTTTTTCAACTATAGTTCATATAATTGCTTAGTAGAGATATATTTAAGGGGCCATCGAATTTAATTGTTTAGAAATAAACAAATAACGAACTTAAAAGGAGATTTTATCAATTAAATAAAATTAATATTATTAACAAAATAATATTTTTCAGCGAATAACGTAAAATAATGTTATTAATACATTATTATTAAAGAGGATCTAAGCAAATGCGGCAGTGTGTATAGGCTAGGAAACCCTTTTTTATTCTTATTTTGAATTTGCAATAAAATATTTTATTTATTTATTTAATTTAATTAATTTATTTATTTTGATTTATTATTTATTATTTATTTTTTGTTGTAAATAATGCAGAGATGCCGTTGACTATGGTGGCGATGGTGTGTCGTACCGGTCGATGCGGTTGATGGTTCGAGTATATTTTCTGAGCATTTGTCTACTGAATTTTGACGGAAAAAGGTTTAAAATGGATTAAATAAATTCATTTTATTAAAAAAATTAAAATTATTCAGAAAAAAAGAATCATTTTGCATATGAATAGCCTCAAATATTTTGTATCGCGTGTGGCGATAGACGGTCGATGGACACCGCTAGCTCGGCCCCACAGCATTTTTTTTTCTTTTTTTTGTATTTCTTTGCGACAGTTGAAGAATATAAATTATTTTAGTTTTTTCCCTTCATTAAAAACCGATTTCCTTCTCTAGTGAATCCCTAATTGTGCTGCTTTCGCTGCAGCATGACCGCTTGACCTGGCTGCTAGGGCCCTAGGATATAGAAAGGAAGAGCTGTTAATTGCTCTGATTTATTTAATTTCTTTGTTATTTCTTTATTTAAAATGTCGAAGGAAGGGTGTATAAAGGAAGAAAAACCGAAAGCTCCCACAGCCAGCACTCTATGGTGCTGCCCTTGCCTCGCTGATGCTTGCAGCTGCTGCAGCTGCTGCTATAACTGCTGCAGCAAGGGGGCCCCATGCCCTATTCTATATTTCTGTCTCCCTTGCTGCTGCTGCTGCTGCCGCCCGGCTGCTGCAGCTAAAGGAGTTGATGAAGAAGAGACAGTAGTTCCTCCACAGGAGAAACCCCTAGAGGCCCCGCCTGAAATAGTTGAAGGTGAAAAAGAAGAAGGAGAGGAGAAAGAAGAAGAAGAGAGGGAAGAAGGAGAGGCAGCAGAAGCAGAAGAAGGTGGTGCTGCAGCTGATGCAGCTGATACAGCAGCAGGAGAAGCACCATCAGCAGAAACAGCAGCAGCAGCAGCAGCACGGCCAGCATCAACTCTCAAACCTAAAGCTAAACCTAAACCAAGGAGAGCTGTCAGCCCAGCAGCAAAGAAAGCAGTTAAAAGCAGCCCTGCATTCTTTACAGGAAAGGCAGCAGGGCTTCCACCACCTCCTAAAGAGGCATGCATAGGGCCCCCGCCTGACGTACCTGAGCCGCAGACATCCCTTGGCTTAGGAGCCTATTTAATTTATTCACAAGAAGATCAAGGTAAGCTAAAAGCACAGTGGAGTAAAGCCCCTCTCTCTGGAGCCGGAGTCTTAGCTTATCTTAAACCTGAGAAAGAAGTTGCAGATTATAAATTCGAAAAAAAATCTGCAATTGAAGTCTATGCTACAAACTGCGAGGTGAACATACACCGCAATATAATACTATATAATATAAGAATATAATATAATGTTATATAATATAATATAATATAATATAATATAATATAATATAATATAATATAATATAATATAATATAATACAGTAATTATTAAGTTAACCCCTGAACCCCTGAATTTTTAAGCAGACATTTTAAAACTGAATCTCTCGGACCCTCTATTTTCTATGGATTATAGAATATGTATAAGTATATATATATATATATATATGTATACATGTATATATATGTATACATTTATATATATGTATATATATATATATATATATTTATGTATACATAAGTGAAGCCGGGCTTCTGAGGGGCCTCTGAGGGAATCTTTAAGGGCCCTCTACTGAGCGAGTAGAGGGTTATTGCTATTATTTTAGTTTGTTCTTCTATTTGAATGTTTCTCTGAAAATAATTAAAGATTTCTTTTATCTCGAAGCACTGTCTATATATATAATATATACATATAATGTATATATATATATATATATATTGGTAATATGATGTGGATTTGTGTTTGCTTGTATTTGGGTTTTCTTAGCTTTTTCTGATTTGTTGTTATAAAGAGTTTCTTTTCTGCGTTTGTCTGCATGCATACAGACCTGCATGCCCAGCGAATTCCCTGCAGATAGGGAGAAATTCTACAATGGCTGGGGATCTTTCTTTAAGCAGCTTTCTGCACACGGAGGCAGCATAGTGTTGCTACCAGCAGCTGCAGCTGAACCTCCTCCGAAGGTGAAAGTTGTGCTATTTAATAAGGGAAAGGTAAGAAAATAATTAATATTATAATAATATAAAATAATATCTATATTTTTAGCTGCATCTTTTGAGTATATATACACACTGTTCCGATTGCTTTCGCTTCTTTTCTTTGAATCTGCACGCACTCCATGCGGTGTACGTACACCTGAGAAAATAATATTTTGCAGTTTATATCGAATAATATTAGCGATAAAACGTCATTTTAGTTTAATAGAGATACACATGCATATTCATATATATATACATGCATACGTACATACATGCATGCATATATATATATATATATATATATATATATACTGCTGCTGCGGCATATTTCTTTCGTTTCTGAATTGCGTGAGGTGTATGTACAGCTGAGCATTGCGCAAGTTGGAGAAGAAATTTCAGCGGCTTCATTTGAAAGTCTGGCGATAGTTCCTTCGAACGCAACAAAGTTTGACGCTAAAGAAATGAGTCTCTCTGACTTCTCCACCCTTGCGCAGTCTCAAGGAGCTTATGTTAATATAAAGAAGTAGATTAAGAAGCATACAGAAAATATATTATATATACTTCATTATGCTTCATATACTAACTCTTCAAACAACAAACAACTACCTAATAACGCATATTCCGCAGTGGTCAGCTTTGTATATATTTGTATATAGATTTCTATATTTGAACACAAAATAAACATGAATACAAATATACCTATATAATGTATATATATATACATGATACATGGAAGTACAACTATATATATACATATATATATATATACATGTATATATATATATGTATATATATATATATACATGTATATATGTATATATATATATATATGTATATATATATTTATATATATATAGTTGTACTTGCGCTCGTTTTGTATTCAGCATTCCGCCACGTATGAAATTTAAAGACGCGTTTCTTTGGTTTATTTTTGCACTGTTGCATTTTGTGTTTATCATATATCGTTTCTTTTGTTTATTTTTCTAGTGCTGTCATTTGTGTTTATCATATTTTGTTTCTTTTTCTTCCGGAACAAAGTTAAACGCCCAAGAGAATTAATCTCTCCTTTCTTTTTCTTCTTGCTCGTTGTTTCAAACAAAGCATTAATAATATTAGGCATATAGATAGTAATTAATAAACAAGTAAATATACATATATATATATATATATATACGTAACAATAATATATATATATATATGTATATATATATATATGGACAAGATACTGCAGTTTAAAAGGCTCCCTCTTCTTTGAAAAGTACAAAGAAAAAATATAATAAATAAGCTGCTCGTTAAATATATGCATATAATATATATGTATATATATATTAGTATAGATATAAAACCATATATATATCTGTATTTTAATATATATATATATATATATATATATATATATAATGTATATATTAATACCTCGTTTGAGGTGCTCACCTCGGAAAGCCGCCAGCTGTAAGATTGCAATTAAAACGAAAAAGTTTATAAAGAGATGCCAAATAATAAAAGAAGATCGTCATCTTGAAAAGAATATTTTTTAATACTAGCAAAGACCTACACTCTTGTCTTCTTGCTTGTTTTGAGTATTTGCATCCGCATGCATGCATCTCCATCTCTTAAGCGCATCATTAATATGCATTCTCTGCTGCAGCTGCAGCTGCTGCTGCTGTTGCTGCTGCTGCAGCAGCTGCTGCGGCGCCCTGAGGCAAACGAAAGTTTAGTTCTGACAGGGCCCCTACTAGTCAAGAAAGGCGATTGTTCACGTGTTGTTAAACTTCGGGTGTACATACAGCTGCACAGACACCTGAGTGCAGAAGTTCGTTGCTGCCCTATGCCTTTTTCTTCTCTCTCTCTCTGCCTGTCTCTTGTCTTATCTTTTCTGCTGCAACACTCTGAACTCCAGTAAAAGCTGAATAGCACCGCTTTTGTTCGTTTCCGCTGCATGCAGACAGTGCATGCATGCATGCATGCATGCATTAAATATATGCATTGATGTATTTAGTATATTTAGAGTCGCTTGCTTGACTTAGCACAGCATGTATACGCCGCACAATATCTGCAGCAGCATGCCTGGCGTTCGCTCAACTCCGAAGAGCCGTAGCAGCAGCACAGAAACATCCAAGGCAGCAGCAGCAGCAGCAGCAGAGCAGGAAGCAGCAAGCAGACAGCAACGGGAGGAGCAGCAGAGGCGGCAGTCCCTCCCAGCAAAAAGCCAAGGTGTCTGCCACTTGCCTGCTGCTGCTGCTGCTGTTGCTGCTGTTGCTGCTATCGCTGCTATCGCTGCTGCTGCTGCTGCTGCACACTGCTGCTGCAGATGCGGGGTGGTTTGGTGTACGTACACCCCGCTGAGGGCAACGGAGCTGGCAGCAGCAGGGCTTGCTGCGAGTGCAGCAGCAGAGAATATCTCAGGCTTGCATGCATTCATGCGTCAGTGTGCATGCCGCATGCAGCCTTTGTTTATCTCCAACGCAGACAGAAAGCAGAAGCTGTGCATGCAATTTATATGGGGTGTACGTACACCTGGATGGAGCGGGTTTCTGCTACAGGTAGAAACAGATAGCTGCCAGTTAAGGTGTGTGTACACCTGCGCATGCAGAAGCAAATGAAAAGATATATCCACATGCTGAAGAAAAAAACATAGGGCCCCTCTCAGCAGCCCTTGCATCGCTTGGCTGTTGAGATATACTTGCTGCTGCTGTTGCTGCTGCACTTTTGCTGCTGCTTTGGCCCTACTACTGCTGATGCTACTGCTCTTCTGCTGCTGCTGCTCTTTTCAAGAGGAAGCCCGCTTCTTCGCCGCTTTACCGCCAGCAGCAGCAGCAGCACCACCACCACCACTACCAGCAGCAGCAGCAGCAGCAGCAGCAGCAGGAGTGAAGCAAAGGGAGACCGTCCATGCACGCACAGCGTTGTCTGCATTAGCGACGCCTCCTTCATTTATTACTTCTACTTCTTCCGGGCTGAGTGCCGGCCGCTGCAGAAAAGGCGGAAGCTCTTCAATTGAGGTGTACCTACACCCCCAAAACACACAAAAACCAAACCCTAAACCCTAAACCCTAAACCCTAAACCGGCGAAATAGAGTACCCTCAGGCGTTTTATTTTAAATAAAAACAGACATCTACAAACGTACAAACAAAAAACAGCAGCCAGACGCATGCATGCGTGTACAGCTCAAATAACACAATTAATATCCTACAACTGACACCCCAAACACAAAAATGCATGCATGCATGGATGCATGTGTGTATATATATTATATGTATGTTTAGCAGCAGCTGACCTAACGACTGTCACACGGGGCCCTCCTGCACTTGAAGGCGGTGAGGCTCCAGCAGCAGCACCTTGCTGCTGCTGCTGCCTCTGCTGGTGTTGCTGCTGCTGTTCGAGCGGGAGGTGATGCTCCCGCTGCGCTTGCTGCTGCTGCTGCTGATGCTGCACAAGGAGGCCCAGGCGCTCCAATTTGTTGCGGACAGTTCTGAAGAGAATTGAAGGGGTTCGTCGCCTGGGGTAGAGAGGGTCTGCAGCAAGAGCAGCTGGTGCACCTTCTGCTGCTGCTGCTGCTGCTGCTGCTTGAGGTGCAGCAGCAGGAGGAGCATCAGCAGCAGCAGCCGCAGCAGCACTAGCAGCAGGAGACGGAGCAAGGCGTTCAATAACAGCCAACTCACCCCCAACGCTGACGTTGCCGCCTACTGGTACTGCAATATGAATTAATCTTCCTGCTGCTTTTGCTGCTATCTCTACAGATACTTTATCTGTCTCTAACACACACAAAACTTGTTCTGCATGCACTGCCGAGCCCTCTGCTGCCAGCCACTTGGCTACTGTGCCTTCGGTTATCGAATCGCCTAAAGAAGGCACACGCACAACGTAAGTACCGTTGTTGTTGCTGCTGCTGCTGCTGCTGTCTTTGCTGCTGCTGCTGCTGCTGCTGCTGTGGCCGCGGATGCTTCCTTTCATGTTGCTGCTGCTGCTGCAGCTGGTTGTGCCAATCCTGCTGCTGCTGCTGGTGTAGCTGCTGTGGATGCGGATGCATCTGTTGATGCTGCTGCTGCTGCCTATCCTGCTGCTGCTGCTGCTAGCAGCAGCAGCAGCAGCATCATTGACTGCCGCTTTCAACTTCCGCCAGCAGTCTGTTCGCCCCTGGAGAGCCCCAAGGAGTTGGGGGTCTACGGGGCATTGGGGGGCCCCCAGGGGCCCCTGACTTCGCTGTGCATGCAGAGAGAAACGCAAATAGCTGCAATCCGCAAAGAAACCCCGGTTCGAAGAAGGCGTTTTGAAGCTGCTGCTGCTGCTGCTGCTGCTGCTGCTCCTGCTGCAGCTAAAGCTGCTGCTGCTGCGCCTACTCCGGCTGCAGCTATACGAGGGCTTATAAGGAGCAACTAAACCCCATGTGCGGTTACAGGGAAGATCTACGCGGCTGAAGCCGCGCCAGAGGATTGGCATAAGGGGTAAGCTGAGGCAGAACGAAGAGGAGTGATAGTGTTGGGGTTGAAGACAAGAAATAGAAGACTAACGCAAGCGTATGCATGCATGCATGCATGCATCTATGCATGCATGCATGCATCCATATGTCTTTCCGTTTGTTTGTGTGTTGGGTTGTAGCCTTAGCTACACACACAGCTGCTGAGGCGGTGCTGCCGTAGCTGCCGCAAAGAGAGGCAATTGCAATCCTAAAGAAAGGTTTAGAGACGATGTTTAACCCCCCAAATTCGGGGGTTAGGGTTTAGGGTTTAGGGTTTACGATTTAGGGTTTAGGCGGTACAGCAGGAGAGCACACTGCTTGTTGCTGTTGTTGGCTATCTTCTTAGGGCGCCCGATATATAAATATAAACATATATATATTCTTTTATTTTTATTGTTTTAATTATAAATAGGGAAGTTTTAATATCTACAGAATTTTTTTCTTGTTCTCTTTCTTCTCGTCTGACTTCCGCTGCCTCGTCAGCAGCCCCAGCAGCCTTCTTACATCAGCATCATTATAATTAAACATTTTCTTGCATTTATTGCCTGTTTAAGAGGATATTTTAAGAATAAACAAATATTAATTACTTATTTATATTTTAATTCATAATTTATTTTTTGTTTCGCTCGCCGCTTCGCCTGGATACCCGCACTAGCAACGACAGCCAATACAGCACCCTGCCATACATATACCAGCACATAGAAAGCTAAGTAGAAAATTATAAATATTATTATTATATTACTATTAACATTATTATTATTAATATTATTATACAATTATTAATGATTATTATTCCTAAACTAATTGCTGTTACTACTAATTACTACTACGAATAGTCAGACTCCGTCCGTACGAATTGTAATAGATCCAACAGATACATGAAAATATCTGATATTTAAATAATTCAAAAGAAAATTAATAATAATTATAATAATAATAATTTCCTGTAAAACCCACAGATGTTCTGGGAAGAGCATCTAAAGGCCCCATATTGCAGTCGTATGAGTTACTACTATCATTTTGTATTACTTTTTATTCTTATTACTACCATCACCATCATCATTTAGTATTATTACTACTATTAATTATTATTATTATTATTATTATTTATTACTAATACTACTTTCACTTAGTATTATTCTTAGTATTATTTATTACTATTATTATTAATTATTACTACAATTATACATTATTATTATTATTAACTATTATTTATTATTAATTATTATTGAAGGCTACTATTATCTTTCTTTCATCATTAACGCGTATTTGCATTCTTCTTAGACTTTACAAAACCCAACAAGTTAAATTGGCTGGGCTCCGAGCAAAGAGAGGGCAGCGGAAGAAGGAGGAAAAATAAAAAAAGAAGTGAAATAAATCTTAAAGACGCATCAAGACATAAAGAAGCAAATATAAACAACGACAAAACAACAAAACGAAGACAATAACACCCAGTAGCATTTGCATACTGGCTGTTAAAGAAGACATCGTTCATACACTTAAGTATAGATGCATCTATACATATATATACCTATATTTAAGTTTACGTACATTCAAATGTATATATATATATATATGTATATAAGTATGCATACATATAAATGCACATGCATGTAAATAAA
>NW_013549743.1:0-15253 GCF_000499425.1 Eimeria acervulina
GTGTGTGTGTGTGTGTGTGTGTGTGTGTGTGTGTGTGTGTGTGTGTGTGTGTGTGTGTGTGTGCTATCAGATTGACACGCCGTAGGCCGTCTTGCCGTCAGCGCAGTGGAGGTGACTCGAAGTGGGCGTCGCCCCCCCCGTCCCCCCAAAACTGTCAACCGTAACTCACTTCTGCGCAAATGGCACAACAATCGCAAAGGACAACAAAGCCAGTGGCCTGTCGGGCTGTTGGTCTGCGTTAAGAATGAAACTACGACGCATAAACACGACTGTGCTGGCGAGTTCCATGCTAGGGGCCAGACGGACTTTAGCCCCCAAGAGCCCACAGCTGACTACGCGCAAAGAGTACTAGGGGTGTGCTGTCTTACCTTCGGCTGTCGGTTCTAGATCCATACTGCAGCACTCACACGCACAATAACGCACAAATGGGTGAGACTCTCTAGCGCAAACTGCTCGGTTGTTCCGCTCTAGACTTAGCGGCGAAAGACTAGAAAGGGGAGCGTTGGTGTCTCTGCAGAAAGGACACTCACTGTGGGGAAAGCGAACGTGTCCTTCGTAGCCCAGGAAAAGGTCCATCTACGTGCGAGTCGAGTACGTTCAGGCTGGCAGCCCGGCGCAACCTACTCGCGCGGTTTTGTTGTGAGGGTGGTTGTTCAGCACTTGAACTCCAAGTCAGCAGGAAGATCCCCAGGAAAAAGCACAGAAGTAAATCGCCTTTCCTTTCTGAGGAGATACGCCTACCAGCGACCGTCATGGTTGGCCAATACACAGCCGACGAGCGTACGTCTGTCTGGCGCTCAGCGGCTAAAAACAGGTCCTCGCTTACACGAAACCAAAACCGCAAGTAAACATATTAATAAACAAACCGGGTGTTTTGCGCAAAAGAATCTGCCGAACCGCATACGTTGCTTCACTCTCTGCAGCACCCCAGACCGCTCAAGGTACAATCGGCGGAGGAAAGGTTCTAGATCTCTAAGTTCCGTCGACTGAAATTTGCAGAACTTCCTTTCATTCTCAACAAATATATTAAAGCACTACTAATTTCAGCCTGTCTCGGCCTCTGAAATCGACAGATCCTGCCAATCCAAGACCGCAGGTCCACCGGTTCTGCAGGGCCTCGCACCGCAGCCCCATCGGTAGCAGTGACTCTCAGGTGCCTATTCACCGAGCCAAGTCTAAATATTTTATATTTCATTGAAGGGGAGGACTAAACTTTGTTGCTGCCACCTATATTTACGAATTAAGCGAAGTTCCACGTTACTGCGCCAACCGCGCCGCTGGCGACCATGCTCGCGTGCCTATCTAGCCGGCTTCTACCCAAGGAAACCTGAAATATGAAAATGATGATATATCCAGTAGGTATCAGCGTGCATAAAAGAAGAGAATATGTGAGTTTCTAAGCCGTTCATTTGTGTGTAACTACGTGAGCTCTTGCATGTCCATACGCCGGACGAACTGCTCGGTGCTCCCTACTCAAGCGGAGGTACCAACGAGCATGGAAGGTATGCGATTATGCATGTTAACTGTACTTTTCAATCCTACACCAGCTAGGGGATATGGCATATATATGTATGTATGTATATATTGTGCATACATATACGTATAAAGATGGGTACAAAGGCGAGGGGAAGAACAATAGGCAAAGGAAGAGCTGGGCAAAGAGTCTAGACGACAGAATACTAATGAACCAACAGACGCACTTTTAAAGGTAACAGTTCATTCCCATTTCTCGGATGCCAAAAGAATCATGCCTTTGTAGGCCACCCTCCGTAACCAAGTTAGATGTGCTGGCGAAGAACTCAAAAAACATCTGAAATAAGGCGTGCAAGAGCAACAAGCCTTTCGTCTGCGCTCCAAACCTCATGCGTGCCCCACTATGCGCACAGGAGCAGTGCCCCCCGGAAGCTACAATGAAAAGCCGGCGTTCGCGGCAGAAGGCTTCCGCAGCAACAGTATCTGCTACTGCTATTGCTGCTGCTGATATACCTCTAGTACTAAACACCGCAGCATTTTTTCAGCTTTTTCCCTGAGCCACACGGACACTTCTTGTTGGCGTCGCGTGACCTCAGCTCCAGAGGGGGCCGGTACTCGACAACTCGCCCGTCATCGTCGACCGCAGCATCTGTAGGTGCAGTCAGCAGCAGCAGCAGTAGCAACACAAACAGTAGCAACAGCAACAGCGGCAAGGAATAAGTGGCAAAGAATAGGGCTGCTGGTTGCACAGCTACCCCACACAAAGCCAAATCTCATGTATCCGCGGCATCAACAACTGAAAAATATGTTGCATAATTTACGGTCAAGAAGCTTCAGGATGAAAACTAGCAACCCAAATGTAAGCCGAACAGGAGCAAAAAGCCGCACCCATCGTGGTGGGGGCAGAGCCATTAACACACACACTAGTAGACACAGGCTTGCATGCACGTGCTTAATCTCAACGCTTGCTAGGGCGAGATGAGGAGGAGGTTTTGTGGATTCTAGTGTTGACGATTTCCAGGCTTAGTAAAGATTTGGGGTTTGCGCGAGGACCTGCGTTGCGGAGTTCCTGGTCGATGCGGTTAAGGCGGAGGTCCCCTAAGAGGTAATTGGCGCCTCTGTTAAAAATGGAGTATGCGCTAGCACCGCCGTTGCGCTCTCCTAAATTTCGGAATATCAAGAAAATGCCGAATACGGAGGCGAAGCTGCACAATAGCAGGGTCGCAACAACCTGATCCGCGAAACTGTGAAAAGCAGGGCAGCAAGTAGCCGTAGTACAAATAACAGCACAAGTCAGGAATGGTTAAAGTGCCAGCAAGAATCACAATAGCTACGCTTAAGCACGAGTCTAATATATGGCAAAAAGGAACGCCACAGACGGTCTTTCCCTCTCTCCAACGATGATTAGAATTGCAACAACAGCAACAAAGCGCCAAGGAGTAGGGAATTATGCAGCTGCTACTGTTCACAACGATATATCAAACGCAACAAGAGGAATACAGTAGAGCCACCGCCTCCAGTGCAAAAGAAACAGCAGGTAGCAGAACAGGGAAGAGCAAATGTGTTTGCAAAGAACGGCAATCAACGAGAAAGTCATCAACATCAGCAATAGAACGAGAAAAGAAACATCTAACCAATCAGAAACACGAGCAAAGCGATTAGAAGATAACTCCAGAGGACGCTCGAAGCCCTTACACGGCCCCAAAGTAGCGTAGACACACGAGCACCCCTACGACCAGTGCGGCCCTTTGGAGGTTCGCGCCTACAAACAGCAAACCGTACATAAAAGGCCAAACAGCGAAGCAACCGAAATATGCAGAAGATGGCTGGCGCAGCACATTCCCAGGAAACTGCAGGCAACCCGTAAATGCCTATAAACAGCATTATCAACTACACTCGATCAGCGATCTTGTCTTATCATTATTTCTCATGGAACTTCCTGAAGCTGAAAATTTTGTGTGAGCCACACACTGCTCTGGGCTCATGGTACTGCGCTGCCGACTAACTCCCTGCACAGCCAGAAGGCGTTCCTGGATCGAGAAGCTCCCTTCTCGTGTGCCTACAAATATCGGTAGCGTTGGTGTATTTCCCCACATGCTCATTTGTTTGGTGCAGGTTTTCACAAACGACATATAAAACGGCTCACGCGTTAAATGCCGCTGCCAGAAATCTTTCGTCAACGCTTGAGCGAAAAACTGCGCGAGGTCTTGCGTGTCGTCCATGGTCTTCGTTTTCTTCCTCAAGGTTACTGCATTTGAGATTAAAATGATAATATTCAGATGCTCGGGGGCAGGAGGAAAATGAGAAAGCAAGTTGAGTGCGGTGGCTTCGGCTGTGTTGGCGATATTGAAAATGACTGAAGGGCGCAACGCTCGGGGCGGAACCGCAAAAAATTGTCAACTGCAAATTGCCATAAACGCAAAGTAGATTAAACACGCAGATTCTGAAATAAATATTAATTGAAATTAAAGAAGAATGTAGACACCTCCAACGGTCCACTCCGGCTCTGGTGCTTCAAATGACAAGCAGCATGTGATCAGCTGCGCAGTGTTCAGCTTTCGCAGCAGTGGTGTGTTGCCATATCCATTGAAACTTGCCTAGATTCATTTAATTGTAGTTAAATTTATATGAAAAGGAGAAGAGCCTTCTTTTCGCACAGGATTTCTTCACTAGTGGCTTGGAACAAAAGCTGCAGCCGACGGCGCATGCGACGGGACTGGAAAACAGGGTGCTGTTTTCATCTCATACTCTTGCACGCTTATTCAATCAAAAACCTGAATGAAATAATACGATCAAGTGATAAAAGAAAGGACAAAATGCCGTTCCTTCAACCAGCATAAAAGCACCCTTTCCTGAAGTGTGCTCTTTTTTAAAACCTTTCCACCAGCTACTGCAACGAGTCCTCAGTGGCATGTTCATTTATTCCCATATTCAATCAAATACCTAGGAAAAGCACAGTAAGCGGTTTGTCTGAAGTTGCTATTAGTATTTCTATCATTACACAGGCTGGCCAGTGAGCGCAAAGTGAGTGAATCGAGTGTAACATGAGGCCAGACTCTTATTCGAGGGCCAGCAGCGGTCGGGCATATTAGGAGTTCCAGGAAAGCAGCTGCTGTCATCAGATTTTTTTGAAACACCCAGCCAAGGGACTGGGGCTCGGGGCAAGCACGCAGCCAGATCGTGTTGCAACGCACCTCTTTGCAACTACTGCTGCAATGCACCTTCCCACGAGAGCACAATTAAACCCCCTTTTAACGTCTTGACTTACTGCACCCAATTGTAGTGCGATTATTTATTCCAGGCCGCCTACAAAGGCCCAACCGATGTTCATGTCCCAAGTTCGAAGAGAGCATGCTGCAATATAACAATCCTCTGTAGTTTTGTGCATCATGAAGAGAGGACTTGCCTATTCTTGCACGTGGGTCCTCCCCGCACCATTAGCTTCAGCAAGGTGCGTTACAACTCATGAAAGGCCAGCTCCCTTCCGCATCCGCCTCAGGCCACTGCGCCGCTGCGCATTGGAGGCTTGCAGACTGTGAGGGAGTAACTGCTTTTCACGAAGTCTTGTGTAAAGTCTTTAGAATCTACTGCAGTTCACGACTGTCAAAAATGAAGGTCGAGGCCTCTCGTTCCACAACCATTCCACCTGGAGGTGGAAATGCGCAACGTACACGAAGGAGCAGTAAGGTGCATGAAAAAGGGGATATCGAGTGAATACGCATATAAAAGCCTGAGTGTTTGTATTCGGGAGTGCGAAACTACTATATACATTGTGAAAATGATAGTTGCTGCCAACAATTTGAAAGGTTCGATATGCGCCAAAACAAAAATTCAGACAAACCGAATGGCTTGAAAGTAAGCCGCGTCGCTGTTCAGAAACCTTTGCGTGCAAGAGGCAATTGTAGCCTCGTAATCAGTTACCAGTGTCTCTGTAAGACCATGGACAAGAACGTCTGTAGTAGTGAACATCGACTGAATAAATCTGTTTGGTTTCATGGACTTTTATATCCATTCCCTCCCTAATCCACGTGGCGTGTAGGCCTGCTCGCCTTGCTAGCCATTGACAAAAATGCATATACCAATAATACCCTTGCAGGCTAAGCAAATGAGGATGCGCATGCACTTCATCAGCTAATTCCTTCTCCTCAAACAGAGCTGGTAGATAAACCCTACGCAGAAGGGAAATATACTACACAACTATAAACTCCCTTACTGTGCATGGTAGCAAGAAGTAAGGGACTTGTGAGTGACGGTGCATTCACCGTTAATCTCCATTGACGCGAATATCGTCAGAAAGAACCTTCAGGGGATATCAACCTGTGATCCCAAGATTGATCTTCACTCAGTAGGTGGCAGCACATAAGAACTTATGTTTGGGCGTTTTGAGTATTCATAGTGCTTTCTTATAGTTTTGAGACCGCTCAGGACTCAATTCATATTGCTGAAAATATTTCAACTTTCCAGGGTTATGAGCTTATCGTTTGAGAGCACCTAGCCGCAATAAATTCAAAATTTCTTCTAACTTATTTTGAGCAAGCGGTGCACAATGTGTGTCACGACGTATGCATAATACGCTTCATAACGTTATAGGCTTTGATTCTCATGGTCGTATTGTGGAGGCGTTTGGCTTCGTGAAATTTCTCGTTGTTGTAACGCACTTAAAGAAGAGTTGAGGAGTGACAAATGCGAAATCCTCAGGAATAAGGAGGTTAGTCCTACTAAGGATGCAACTGAGAATACGCCGTATGATAGTCTCACGAACACTAGTGGCAATACTCTCTCTATATGATAGTCTTTCACCGGAGAAATGCCCTCTTGAGTGCAAATGCGCGCAAAAACTGTTTGTGCTGATGGGCTCAACACACAAAACGAGATATGAAACGTTGATACCACATACAATACAGTCATTCACGCAAGCATTAGCAATGTTCGGGGCACTCTGATGGTCTAGCAAGTGGCACGACCGCAACGTTGGAAGCGGAGAAGATAGACCACTAAGGTATAGGGGCACACGAAAAGTGCACGGACATCTGAAATACCAACTATCCCTGGAAGACTGGCTCTGCTAGTAAGCTATAATGCAGAGCAGACGAGCTGAAGAGCGAAGTAGACAACATGCTAATCGGGAAGATTGTCTTGCAGCGGTATCAATCAAAAAAACCAAAAGCCACCATGCTGGTGCCGACAATCTGCTGGAACCCGGAAAAAGAAAAATGCGGACGGCGCCGCGGCTTTACGCCGCGGGGAGACGGCCATAAAGTCGGTGCGGCCGTCTCCTTTGCTTCCAACCAATCTATTGAAATTGTCTTTGTATTGCTCAAACCCAAATATGCACATAATTCGAAATCAAATAAGAATTATTTGCATGCCCTGTTGTGCAGCTGCTTTTCGTAGAGTCTAAATAACTAAGAACTGCACGAAGGGCGCCGGAAGGACAGAGCTACTAGGACTCCCACCTACACACTAGCTGCTGCAGCAACAAAGTAGCACCTGCTGCTGCTGCTCCAGCACAGCAGCAGCAGCTGCTGCTGCTGCTGCCGGGTACATTGAGTTTGAATTCCTCGAAGGGGAATTCTCACCGCCGACGTTCGCATAGGTAGGCACCGTCTTAACGATGCACTCATCTTCGGCAGGCAACTGAGGTGTACTAACCCCTTTCTTCCGCAGAGCAGGAGACGCATTTACCAAGCGAAACAAGCACCAAAACGCGGGAAGCAGACAAAGGGGGGAATTACAGCAAATACCTTTCGCTGTGGGGGCAGACGGCACAGACAGTCGAAGTGAAGAACCAAAGGACGGAGCCAGACAGCATCCACACAACATTGAACTCCTAATAAACAGCCCCACGATATTGCGGACAATGATAAATAAGCCGTATACCCGCAGCGCGGAGTCAAGAGGCCAAAGGATGACGGAGACACACGACGGACTGTCTGGCTTGCTTCGTCGTGCGTATCTCCTAATATCCCCTTTACTGTTAGGAAAGTCTGTCTAGTTCCTCATCTCTGCATCTCTTGGTGTCTGGGGCCTGCCTTGCACGCACCTTTCCACCTGTGTGTATTTCCCTCTCTGTGTGAAATTCCCCATCTGCGTGCTGTTGTTTGTGTTATTCTTTTCAGTTGGGCGTTTGTCTAGAGAAGCGACAAAGCGAGGGAAAGGGACCCTAACGAGTTGGCGTCTGGTTGGGATGCCTGTACAAGTGGGGCGGAGGCTAGGACGATGCGTGCTTGCGCACCCATTTTCATTTTGTCAATACGGTTTTTAATTTCGCTTGTTTTTTGTTCTTGCTGAATGTTTGCGATCCCCTTTGTGCAGCGATCCAAGCCCCAGTCCCCTGCAACCCAGACAATGTGTTCGTCTACGCGGTGCTTCAAACCCCCGTGCTGCAGGTTACCTCTAACCTCACCGAGAAAACCCTCGAAAAGCAACACAGGGAAGGTCTCCCCTGTTCCTGCATTCAATTCGATGCTCTCTGACCATCCCACAATTCGCTCGTTCACCCCTTCCTCTGCTCCCCTCCCAACTGCTTCGTTGTACGTATCCACAAAACCTTGAAATATGCTCTGCACCCGCGCATCGGATTCGTGACGCATGCGCGAAGATAAAAACACCCCCACCAGTCGCTCCCCCAACTTCCGCGGCACAGACTCCCCCACATCAGACCCCGGCTCCCCCGGAGCCCCCCCGACGGGTTTTGGATAGGCGCTCTTGCCATAACCTTGTTGCTGAAGCAGGAATAGAAACTCCGGAAAAGACATGCCGTCAACCATGCCTTCCTCCTCCTGATCAAGCTGCAACGACGGTTGCTCCCGCTGCAGCAGAACAGATCCTATTCCCCACTCATCGCACAAGCTTTCCAGATCGTTCAAATACGAGACACGCTCAGCGGCTGCAGAAGTTATGCTTTTCACCAGAACCACTTGCAACGCAGCGGTGCGCAACTCAGCACTTTGCCCCTGCACGTCCTGCTGACCCTGCGGCAGGTCCTGTTGCTTCTGCAGCCATCGCACCATCTGCTGCGCCTCACCCAGCCGCTCCTGAAATGGCAACAAACAATCTCCCTGAGAAGTGGTTCCCCCTCCCTTTGGCATGAAGCTTCGTTGAAACGCCTCCTGCACAACAGGAGACGCTTTTCCCCATCCGCTCATGAGTGCTGCTTCAGCAGCATCCAATTCCTCCTCAAGCTGCCGCAGCCCCGTCGAATCGAGCCGTAAACCATGGTGTCGTTCTTTCCGCAGGAGCCTGTTGAGGTGCTGGAGAGACACGCGGCACCCAAGGGCTAGGAAAAAAACAACTACAACTGCTGCAAATAACGTTCGTACCGCCCGCGACGACTCGCGAAGCTCTGCTTGCTTCGGCAACCCGTCCACAAGACGCAAGTCCTCATCACCAGGACTCCATGGTGCTGCTGCTTCTGCTGCTTCTGCTTCTGCTTCTGCTGCCGCTTCTGCTGCTGCACTCCAGCTTTTCATGCTCACAAAGGGCATCACAGGCAAGTAAGCCGTGCTGCTCTCTGAGTGGTCCATTGGGGAAGGTCCCCTCCGGTGAGGGAGTTCTGGTGTCGTCGTCTCCCCGGGACTCATCTCCACAAGAGCTAAAACCAAAAAGTCAAGAGCCTCCTCATGCAAACAGGAACGGCTCTCAATCGATCAGGACCCCAACGGACCCCAAGGGCTCGGCGCGCGCTCAGGGGAAGCGCCGGAGAAAAATAAACAACCGGCGACGAGGCAGCAAAACAAATACAAACAAAAGTACTTACATGCGAAAAAACGGAATAGCAATACATCGATATGTTGACCTACCAGTCACCACCGGAAAGGTGAGCAGCCCAGCCCCTATCAAGAAGCCCCCCATCGCTCCGGCGGAAAATGAGGGGACCGCCAACATCGGATTCGCACAAATGTTTCCTTTTCTTTTATGGAAAACAACGGAGTTATTTAGCTGGATGTCAAAAACATATTGCAGTTGCATTAACTG
This sequence comes from Eimeria acervulina, assembly GCF_000499425.1. NCBI lineage: Eukaryota > Apicomplexa > Conoidasida > Eucoccidiorida > Eimeriidae > Eimeria > Eimeria acervulina. The sequence continues at coordinate 9,451 of NW_013549743.1, forward strand.
GAAAATGAGAAAGGAAACCCCAGCGAGCGTACCGGTGCGAGTTGCGCTTGATATCAACCAACAATAAGACGCTCAAGCATCAATCAGCTTTAAGCCTAATGCCTAATGAAGGAAATATGAGATAAATAGGCGAAGCAGAAGGAGAAGAACAGTTTCACAGACGAATTAGTGCATTCTGTGGGCAAGTCAATGCGAATTCGCGAGCCAGCGGAACAGCTACCGAGGTGCAGAGGGGGGGGCGGGGGAAGTTATCTACAGATGAAGACCCAGTTGACATTGTTCAAAGAAAGGTAGTATAATTAAATAGTAAACAGACAAACAAAGACAGAGAAGAGGGCAGGAACTGCCCACCCTGCTGCCCTCTGCAGCATGGTTGATGTGGCGAACATCCTCGACGTAGTTGCGCATGCATGTATATTACGTTGTTTGACTCGATTGAAAATCATGGTGATCCTCAGCTAAGCGTTCCTAAAGGTTGCTTGTTCCCCCTTCCGCTCTCTACACTTCTGCATTATCACTGCGCACAATTGGTGTACACTCTTCAGACCCTCCACAGCTAGCCAGCCTGTACCCTTTAAGGAATGCGCGTACCAACGTCGAACACAACATGGTACATCTGCTTTCCCCACCCTCCCAGGAACTGCGCGTCCTCGTGCTCTTGGATGAGTTAAAAGGACGGGGTGTTCTAAGGGAACAGTGGAAGGGGTGAGACACATGCCAGGTTCAAATGGAAGGGAAGTAACATGAAAAAGAGCGGCTAGCAGCATTTATCATTGCTGCTGTGACTAGTATGTGCAGCAGGTTTGCATCTCGCTTCTGCAGGCTCACCTACTGGTGTAGCCACTGGTCAAATATTTCGCTATGTGCTCATTTCCCACTTTGGGCGCCGCCTTACGATACTTGCATCCCACTCTAGTAAAAGACGCACCCTAAAGCGCCTCCGTTTAACCATAGGAAGGGGGAGTGGGGCAGAGTACAGCATGAAAATGGTCGTTACAGGGGAGCAAGTAAAGAGTGATCACCATATGACTCAGTCCAGACCTGCGACAGAGCACTTGTTAAGGAAAAGCTGCATGGGGACCAATATTTCAGAAGGCATCATGCGATCTAATAATAAGCTGAGATTTGCATGCAATCGCCGCCCCTGCGTTGAAGAGGGTGTGAATAAGTTACTGAGGAGGTGTTCCGCAAAAGTGACCCCCACATGATTAGTCCAGTCATCGGTGTCCTGCCCATATAAAGTAAAATGTAATTCTTGCTAGAAGATACACGTGTGCAGAGGACCTCAAGTTCCTCCAGCTGCTTTCCTATATGGCATTTTTGCCTTTCCGCAGGGAGAGATCGAAGCGACCTCGATGGTTGTCTAGAGGGTTTTAAGAAAGCTGAGTTCAATGTTTAGGTGGTATTCCCACGTTGGAAAAAGTCGACGAAGTAAGCCTACACTCCAGCCTAGGAATGAGCATCAAGGGGGCGCTCTACCCAGTACAAGGCGAACTTTCTTTGCCACTTGCACTCATGCGCACTCCGTCTAGCAAGCGAATCCACTAGAACCAAGCCGCTTGGGTTGGAGGCGAGTGCCGACTATCGTTTGTCATTGTTTCTTTCCTGGATTTCCTGTGCTTTCTTCATGCATTTCGCGCTGCGGCAAGCTGTGGATGGAGGTAAGCAGCTGCGAGCGTACGGGTGTGGTCGCCAGCAATCAGCTGAAACCTCGAGTCAGTCAACGGTGCTTCGGCATGAGCCAAGAGAAACAGGTCAAATATAGCTGTGTTGATTGATAAATGCACTCCTTTCAATGGGGAAAACCAAGGAACTTCGATGAATTTTGCTGTAAATGGAATAGCAAAACGGTGCACAGGCGTTCGCATAGCGAAGGCACTCACCCCATCCTTCTTACCCTAGAGCATGCATATACTGTTGCGAGCGCTGAAAAGTGCACTTCCGCATTCTTTTACTGGGCATTCACTAAAGTGATCTCTTCAGGAGTGTGCCAAGTCGGCGGTCTCTGCACTGTGTCACCCCCATGCCATGCATAGGATTATTCCGTGATCTGCTAGAACATTGAACCTTAATATGAACAACTTCTGGATCAAGGCCAGAAATGAGCGTAAAATGCGACATAGTGGCAGAAACGCCTGAAACTGCAGCGGAGAGCAAGCAGCTTCCCTTAGTTTTCAGTGTTCCTTGCTGCAGGTCCTGCTGCAGAACAGTCCGGGAAAGCAGCTTCCCTTAGATTGCAACGCTCCTTGCTGCAGCTCCTGCTGCAGAACAATCTGCGTTCAATATCGCCTAAACCCTCTACTGTTGCATGGGCTAAAATGTAGCCAATTGTTGAACACCGATTGAACCCTCAGTAGCCAGCCAGCAGGCGAAGAGAAATACACGTACTAAGCTGTAGCTACAAAGCAAGCATATTCACCTACCGAATACACTTGCATTTACAACAACACACTGTCAACTCTGCACACTTCCTTGTACTGTGAAATCTATTCAGAAGGGAATTTAACACAAAGAGCTGCACTTCGCACAAAATTTTGCAATGTTGTTTCTTCTACTACCAGTATCCACCAGTTGGTTGGTTTTGCAGCGATTCTATATCTATCGGGTTCTTCATGTTCAATCACTTTTCTTGTCGACTTTACTACTGCATTAGACCCAAACTACAAAAGAAGCAAGCAGAATAATCCCGCATACTTTTGGAGTGTTGCTCCCAGTAGGCAAGATAAAGAAAAACATCAGAGCGAGAATTCTCTCCTTAGTGCTCTTATGACTGTGTCATCAACGATTTGCATTGAAGAGTTTGTTCAAAAAATGAGTAATACAGACTCTGTCTACTGGGCTATCCAGGACCAACGCACGCAAAAGGATTCTTCGTCCTTGTCGCTGCTTGCTTGCGTCCTCTGTGTGTATTATTAGACTGTAACAATAACAATAACTATCATTGTATATAGGGGTGCTTGCATGCATGCAAGAGGCCAACATAAAGACAAGACTTCTTTCAGATACTTGTAACAAAGCTTGTTCATTGCGTTCACGTCATTCGTGCAACTATAGGGGTTATCTTCGTTCCCAAGACGACACTTCCTTTTTTTTCTACTTTCCGTTTGTTTCTAAAGGGTATACATCCTTTTGACCTTCTTTTCTTTGTTAGGGTATGCATGCGTAGAAGGTGCTCGTACTACATTAAGGCGTCGCCTTATACCTCCGTCTGTCGCAAAAATGTTACTAAAATGTTTGCGTTTATGAGAAGAATAAAGACAACTGTACATCATGAAAAGCCCTAAAGATATGCTTTTTGTTGTGTTTCCGGTAACATGTTGTCCCCTGCTGATGGCCTTATTTAGAGCCAAAGAAAGAGCAGCAGAAGACAGTGGAGATAGCAGGAAATACCGTTTGTCTCTTTCAACGCACTTGGCCTCTGTTCATGTGCGTTGATGCTCTTCAAAATACTTTCGTCTCGTGCTGTATGTGTCCGTAGAAGACAAACTCTGCACTTTCTGTCTCCGTCTTTGTTCCTGTGTCTGTCCCTGTTCTTACGTCTTCCTCTACCCCCTGCGCTCTGTAGGTATTAGTATGCCGCGCTTAGCGTTTAGGGTTTAGGGTTTGAGGAGGCAGAAGGATGCGAAAAGCCCTTCTAAATCGCTGCAGCGTCGTCTCCGCTTCGGCCTTAAAGAGCTCCGCCTCAGCCTGCAGGATGTCTATGAGCCTCTTGGGATCCTCCATCAGCTCGCGAAAGCGCCTGCACAGAGTGTTCATACACTTCAGTGCACGCCTGCATGCATGCAATGCGTGCATGCATGCATGAAATGTCTGCATGCACGCATATATGTATGCATGCAATGCCTGCATGCATGCATTGCATGCAAAGACACCATTTAGTGCAGATGAGCAGCAACCAAAGAGTGCAGCAGCACAAGACAGCGAGAACAGCAACGATAAACAAACAGCCAGAGAGAAGAAGAGACAAGAGGATACACCACGCTGCAAACATCAATTTTATTATTATTTGCATATTCTTTGTGTAGAACCCGCGTCTCAGACCTACACGCATCTTGACTGAAAGAATACATTTATATTCCTTTATATCAACATAATTATATATATGTATACATATATATATAAATACGTATATATATATGCATGCTATTTCACTATTACTATTCTATGTGTACTATCTTCTTTTATATCAATGCAAAAATATATGCACACGCATATCTACATGCACCCTTATCCTTTTCTATTAAGATAGTAAAACATAAGCTATATACATATCTATATGCATATATATATCATGCTGTTATATAAGAAGACATCAATATATATTTTTAAAATATGAAGACTCAACATCGGCCCACTGAGAAGGCAGCAACAGCAAAAGGACAAACCAAGAGAACAAACAAGGACAACAAAGAAACGCAAGACAAGAGAAAGAAACAATCAGAAGAAACAGAAATGCATGCAAAGGAGAGAAAGCCCCAAGATAACGCCTGAAGAGAACAGCAGGCAGACAAATAAATGAAAAAAAGCAAAACGACAGAAAACCCCAATATATAACAGTATATATTATATATATTCTATATACATATATATATATATATATGCATAGATAAGCAAACAAATGCTCTAAATAAGCAAATAAACAAACAAGCAAGCAAACAAGCACAACAAAACAAACAACTCAACAAATACCCAAAGAACGAAACAAACAAAGAAGAAACATTCAAACAAACACAAAAAGCCCTAAACCCTAAGCACGTAAACAAATAAAACAAACAAGTAAACAAACAAACAACCTAGTAAACAAACAAACAAACAAAAAAAACAAATAAACGAACAAACATCCTAACAAACACCGCAACAGGAAAAGAAAATACACCCTCTACTGCCTTACGAACCTTTGTATAGGCTCTAAAGTTCTGTTGATTTCTGTTGTCAGTCTTTGTTTTATTTCACTCCAAGTGCAACAACCTCCTTTCAGCAGCAAAGGACTCTGCGGGTCCGTTACACCCAACACTGCCCCCAACAAACGCAATAAATTGCTGCCTCCAGGCCGCTGAACCGGCTCATAGCTTATGCCTGCAAACGCACACGCATGCAAATGCATGCACATGCATGCAGATGCATGCATGCATGCATGCACACGTGCATGCAATCAAGTAGCAGTGTTGCTGCTGGTGCAGGCGTTGCTGCTTCAGTTGCTGCCGCTGTTGCAGTGCAGTTGCTGCTGCGGCTCTTGCTGCTGCTCTTGGCGCTGCCTCTCTTGCTGCTGCTTTTCTTGCTGCTGCATCTGTTGCTGCAGCATCTGCTGCCGAGCAGTGTGGGGTGTGTATGCACCTGGCAAGTTGTCAGTGACAGCTTTTGCGAGTTTTTTTGCAATTGTTTCGGGGGGGTCTGTGAGTTGAAGACGTCCGGCAGCAGACGGCGCTGATTTACTCATTTTTGTTTGAGGCTGCCGCAAGCAGCAAATGCGAGCAGCAAGAGGAGATGCTAAGAGGCCCTGGGGGCCCCCATTGTTTAGCCCGGGGGCCCCCCACAGCGGCGGGGGTTTAGCAGCAGTGAGGGGGCCCCCCTGTGGGGTGGCATTATAGGAAGAAGAAGGGGCCTCTGCATGCGCTGCTCTCAGGTGTACGTACACCCGACGTGCTACAGCTCGTGTGAATTCCAGGTGTTGCTCCTGATCTAAACCCACTAATACATATTCTGCTGCATGCAGCAGAATATCTGCAGCCATCTGCATCAACACACACACACATACACACACACACACACACACACACACACACACACACACACACACACACAC
>NW_013549743.1:15353-22180 GCF_000499425.1 Eimeria acervulina
GCAAAGACAACAGCAGCAGCAGCTGCTGCTGTGCAGCAGCAGCTACGCCAGCAGCAGCACCAGCAAGTGCGAGCATTGCTTAGTTGCTGCTGCTGCTGCTGGTGCATCAGATGCAAAAACAGCAGCAGCAGGGGCTGTTGCTGTAACAGCAGCAGCAGCAGCAGCAGCAGCAGAATAAACCAGAGATGAAAACACGAACAAGAATCAGAAAACAAACAAAAACAACAATTATAAAAAGGAAGCAAACAAAAATAATAACAGAACAACGACAACAACAACAACAACAACAACAACAACAACAACAACAACAACAACAACAACAACAACAACAAACAACAACAAGAACAAGAATTAAAACAAAAAAAACAAAGACAGCAAAAATAAAATAAAGACGAAAAAAGCAAAGACAACAGAGACAACAACCCAAATAAAAACGAGAAGACAGAAGAATTAAACAAACAAACAAAGAAAGAAATAAAAAACAACGAACGAAGAGTAATAACAAAGACAACTGGAGAACAAAAACAAATAAAACAACAAAAAAATAGTAATGACTTCTCTCTGACTTGAAGAGGATATAAGAAACTGCCAACCGACGAATTAAAGCCGGGGGCTTCAAATGCCTCGCGCGCAGCACTGCAGCGCATCACCCAATCTGCAACAGCAGCAGCAGCAGCAGCAGCAACAACAACAGCAACAGCAGCAGCAGCAGAAGCAGCACATGCGGCACAAGCAGAAGCATCAGTCACAACAATAATAGCAAAGGCAGCAGCAGCAGCAGCAGCAGTAGCAGAAGCAGCAGCAGCAGCAGCAGCGATAACAATAGCAGCAACAGTAGCAGCAACAGCAGCAGGCAAAATGAATTGCTGCTGAATCTGCAGTAGAGGCGAAGAGCCGCGGGCATACAATAAACATATAAACATATAATTGTATAAATACATATATAAATACATAAACATATAAATATATAATTATACTTACATATAAATATATAAGTAGATGAATATATAAGTATATAAATATATAAATACAGAGGAGAAAGATATAAAAATGTAGACAGACAAAGAGAGACGAACAAAAGACAAACAAAGACAAGAAAAATAATAAATAAAACAAACAGATGAAACACAGAACAGAGACAAATAAACAAACAAGTAAAAGCGACAAACAAACAAACAAAAGATAAAAATAAACAAATGAAAGAAACAAACAAACACATAAATAATAACAACGCACTTAGAGGCACAATACTCTGAAGCCAGGCCGCCAGCTGCGCGTGAGAAGGGGCTAAGCTCTGCAGCAGCACCAATGTGCCACCCTGCTGCTGCTGCTGCTGCTGTTGCTGCTGCTGCTGCTGCTGCCTTTCCTTCTGTACAAGACTCAAGGGGCGGATACCGCAGGCCATCGCGAGCGCTAGAGCCTCAATGGAGCTGCTGCTAATATCGTTGCTGCTGCTGCTGCTGCTCCTGCTGCTGTAGGGACGCCCTTCGCGGGTGTACAGCGCGTGCGTGTCGCACAGCAGCAGCCGCGTCAGAGCCCCTTGCTGCTGCTGCTGCTGCAGCGGCAACAGAGTCGACAGCAGGTGCCCTATATGCAGCGAACCGGAAGGCTGCAGACACAAACGACAGCATCAGCAGCAAGAGCAGCAGCGGCCGCAGCATCAGTAAAGATGAGCACAAGACGCATTCAGCGCAACTGCTGCAGCAGTAGCAGCAGCAGCAGCAGCAGCAGCAGCAACGGCAGCACATGTTACCTGAAGGCCGGCAAGAAGGCGCTTCCCTTTGAAATGCCCTGGGGGCAAATTTGACAAGTATAATGGGCCACCAACACCATCTGCTGCTGCTGCTTCTGCTGCTGCAGTTGCTGCTGCTGCAGTTGCTGTTGCTGTTGTTGCTGATGCTGATGGGGGTGGCTGTCCTATGTGAGGGTCCCTGTGTGGCTGTCGTTGTGTTGCTGCAAATGCACGCCAGTGCTGCTGCTGCTGCTGCTGCAGCAGCAGCTGATGTTGCTGCTGTTGCTGCAGCCAAGGAACAGCAACAAAAGAGAGGCGGGGGGTTTGCTGTGTAGGAATCACGGTGTGTGCAGCGCAAGACAGCAACAGGAGTTGCTGCTGCTGCTGCTGCTGGTGCCTTGACAGCAGCAGCAGCAGCAGCACAAGTAGCACGGCAACGAGGTGGCGCAACCGCCGCTGCTGCTGCAGGCGCTGCTGTTGCTGCTGCTGCTGCAGAGGCGACTGCTGCCTCATTTTAGTGCTCTGCTGCTGCATGTATGGGCGCTCTACTGCAGCAGCAACTGCTGCAGCAGTTGCTGCCTTGCTGCTGCTGCAGTGGAGTTCACATTTACGCAGCCTGCAGCAGCAGCAGCAGCAGCAGCAGTAGCAGCAGTAGCAGCAGCAGCAGTGGGTAACAAGGGTGAATAATATTCGTGTCTTTGCCTAATCAAACCCTGCTGCTGCTCTTGTTTGTGCTGCTCTTGCTGCTGCCGCTCTCCCTACTGCTGCTGCTGCTGCTGCTGCTGGAATCGGCAGCACTCGACAGCCGTGAGGTCCAGTCGACAGCAGCAGCAGCAGCAGCAGCAGGTAGTGCAGCAGCAGCAACAACAAACTCAAAACGTTTTATTCGCATGTAAACACATTTTCTTCTGCTCTTCGCGGTATCATCTGCAGCGTTGGCTACCCATACATTATAACACCAGCAGCAACAGGAACTGCTGCAGCAGCAGCTGCTGCTGCTGCTGCTACTGTTGTTGCTGCCGGGCCCCACAATAGAAGCAGCAAGCAGCAGCAACGGCCTTCCTTGACTGAAACTTCTGTATTACTGAAAAAGAGAAGGAGAAGAATTAATTATTGAGGTGTCTATACACCTCAGAGTTGATGCCCTGTGGCAGCCTTCTGGGCCCAGGGCCGTAAGCATAGTAGCTGCAGCAGCAGCAGCAGCAGCAGCAGCAGCAGCACAAGTGCCTCAGCAAAAGCGATAACATTGGGCACAGAAGCTGCAGCAGCAGCAGCAGCAACTGCAGCTGCACTGGCCTTCTCAGCCCTTTGCTGCTCTCGTAGCAGCAGCAGCAGCAACAGTATCGACAGGAGATAACCCTTTGCCCAGCAAGCGGCAGCAGCAGCAGCAACAACAACCACAACCGCAGCAGCAGCAAGACAGCATGCACCGCATAGGGTTATCTCAGGTGCTGCTGCGCAGCTCTCTAGTGCGGCTTCGGCCAGCAGCAGCAGCAGCGGCAGCAGCAGCAGCAAAACTTGCAGCCACGCCTTCCCGCCGGCTGCTGTCCTCATCCAGCGCAGCAGCAGCAGCAGCAGCAACAGCAGAAGCAGCAAGAGCTCAGCCCTCGCCGAGGGGGCCCAGGGGTTCTACGGAAGGAAAGTTTCAGCAGCAGCAACAGCATCAGCAACAGCAGCAGGACTGGCAGCAGCAGCAGCAACTGCAGCGGCAACTGCAGCAGCAGGCGCAACAGCAGCAGCAGCAAGGCTATGACGCCTTTCTGCCTGCAGATGACCCTTGGTACGGCTCACCCTCCGAACCGCTGTCTCCTCCTCCTCCACAGCAGCAGCAGCAGCAGCAGCAGCAGCAATGGCGTCCTTCTGCAGCAACAGCAGCAGCTGGAGGCGCAGGCGCCAGCTTACGGCCTGTAAATTGGAGCCAAATGAATCTCCCTCCGATTCACCCTGTTGCTGCACCAGCAGCAGCAGCAGCAGCAACAGCAGCAGCAGCAGCAGCAGGTGGAGGCTCAACAACATCCGGAGAAGGCGGTGCTGCTGCTGCTACTGCAGCATCAGCAGCAGCAGCAGCAGCACCAGATTCGCTGGAACGGTTAGGAATAAAGTTGGAGGGCCGGGAGCCTCTACCGGCTTTGCTGCCGTGCATAGCAGCAGCAAATCTGTCTCCTTTGCTGCAGCAAGCGTTAAGAGATTTGTCTTTCACTTCTTTGTTCCCCGTGCAGCAAATTGGGTGGCCCTGCTGCTTCTCAGGCAGAGATCTAATTGCTATAGCCCAGACAGGCAGCGGCAAGACAATAGGTTTTCTTATACCTGCTATCATGCACCTCCTCAAGCAGCAGCAGCAGCAGCAGCAGCAGCAGCAGAATGGAGGAAGCAGCAGCAGCAGCAGCAGCAGCAGCAGCAGCGGGACTGCACCCACTGTTCTTATTCTCGGACCCACAAGGGAGCTTGTGCTGCAGATACACTCCGAGTGCCAGCGTATTCTCAAAGCAACAGCAACAGCAGCAGCAGCAGCAGCAGCGGCGGCAACAGGAACAGCAGCAGCACCAACAGCAAAACCAGCAGGTGCTGCTCTCGCCCGCAGCGTTGCTGTTTATGGAGGGGCTTCGCGGCAGCAGCAAATTTTGCTGCTGCGCGCTGGATGTGACATCGCTGTCTGTACACCTGGAAGGTGCATGCTGCTGCTGTTGGTGTTGCTGCTGCTGTTGCTGCTGCTTTGCTGCTGCTGTTGCTGCTGCTGTTGCTGCTGCTGCTGCTGAATAAGAGAAAGACTAAATTAAATAAAAAGAAAGAGACGACAGAAATGCACGTAGCAAAACAAAGACACACGATTTAACAACACTTCAGTGTGCATGCGACTCTCAGAGAGACAGCAGAAGCAGCTGCTGCTGCTGCTGATACTGCTGCTGCTGCTGCTGATACTGCTGCTGCTGCTGTTGCTTCTGTGGGGTGTACAGACTGTTAGATCTGCTGGATGCGTCTGCTGCTGATTTGTCAAACGTCTCTTTTGTTGTACTCGATGAAGCAGACAGAATGATGGATATGGGGTTCGAACCGCAGGTCTGCTGCTGCTGCTGCTGCTGCTACTCATGCTGCTGCTGGTGGTGCTGCTGGTACTCCTGCCGCCGCTGCTGCTGCTATTTATGCTGCTGCTGCTACTGTTGTTGCATACTGCTGCTAATGTTCCTCAGGTTGTATGCTGCTGCTTCTGTTCATGCTATTGCTGCTGCTGCTGCTCGTGCTGCTGCTGTTGCTGCTGCTACGTCTTTTTTTAGATGAAACGCACCCCTTGCTTGTTGCTGTTCATTTGTTTGTTCAATCGCCAAATTATTTATTTATTTATTTATTTGCTGATTATTTGTTTGCTTGCTGTTTATTTATTATTTGTTTTTGTTCTTTTGTTTATTATTATTTATTTATTTAATTATATTTATTTATTTGTCTCTCATTTATTTATACTTTGATTTATTTTCGCGTTTATTTGCGATAATTTATTTGTTCAAATTTTTTGTATTTTTTCGTCTACCCATTTATTTATTCATATATTTCTATTTCTATATATTAATTTATATGCATATTTATTTATTTATTTATTTATTTATTTATTTATTTATTTATTTATTTGTTTACCTATTTCGTTTATTTGCATGCATTTATATATTTGCTTATTTGTTTTATCCCTTGCATTTATTTATGCATTTATTTATTTATTTATTTATCAACATGTGTTTCTTTATTTATGTTTATTTATTTATTTGTTTATATATTTATATATATATATATATTTGTTGATGTGTTTTTTATTTATGTTTTTTGTGTATTTTATTTATTTATCTATTTGTTTATTTATTTACCTGTATTTATTTGTTTATATATATTTATTTATATTTATTTATTTATATTTATTTTATATATATTTATTTACTTATATTTATTTATTTATTTATTTATATTTATTTATTTATTTATTTTTATAGATTCGCAAAGTCTTAAGTCAAATTCGGCCTGACCGCCAACTTGTCCTTTGGTCTGCCACTTGGCCAAATGAAGTGAGGCAAATATTGAGGTGTATATGCAGCTCAAAAGGTAGATTTAATGATAATATTGAGGTGTATATGCACAGATGACCCTCATCCCTACATCTTCTCTTGTTGCTGCTGTTGCTGCTGCCTCTCCTCTTGCTGCTGATGCCTCTCCTATTGCTGCTGCTGCCTCTCCTATTGCTGCTGCTGCTCCTGCTGCTGCTTCTCCTATTGCTGCTGCTGCCTCTCTTGCTGCTGCTGCTTCTCTTGCTGCTGCTGCTGCTGCTGCTGCAGGTGCAGGCATTGGCTCGTGATTTTTGTCGTGAAGATTTTATTAAAGTGCAAATTGGTGGCGGCGATCTCCGGGCTAATCCAAACATAAAGCAGGTAAATTTTTTGTTGTCTCCTTCTGTTTATCCTCTTGTTCATTTATTTATTTGTTTGTTTATTTGTTTGTTTGTGTATTTGTGTGTTTGTTTGTTTGTTTGTTTTTTGTTTTGTCTCTTGCTTCTTTTTTATTTTGTCTTCGTCTCTCTCTCTCTGCACCGACATACAATATACCAGCAGCACAGCAACAAACCAGGATTGCAAGCAGCAGCAACAGCAGCAGCAGGATAATCAGCAGCAGCAGCAGGAGAAGCAGCAGCAGTTGATGTGGATGTGTATGTGCTGTTAGGTGGTTGAGGTGATTCCTTCTCGCTCTCTGCATACGCGCTGTTTAGAGCTGCTGCAGCAGCAGCAGCAGCAGCAGCAAAAGTCAATCGTCTTCTGCCAAACAAAACGACTAACTGAACAACTCGCTCGAGAACTTCGATATGGAGGCATCAAAGCAGCAGCACTTCACGGAGACAAAACACAAAAAGAAAGGGCCAGGTAACATATGCAGCAGCAGCAGCAGCAGCAGCAGAGGCAGCAGCAGCAGAAGCAGCAGCGGCAGCAGAAGCAGCAGAGGCAGCAGCAGCAGAAGCAGCAGAGGCAGCAGCAGCAGAAGCAGGAGCAGCAAGAGCAGAAGCAGTGGCAGCAACAGCAGAAGCAGCAGCAGAAGCAGAAGCAGCAGCAGCCGAAGCAGCAGCAGC
>NW_013549743.1:22280-22867 GCF_000499425.1 Eimeria acervulina
AGCCGAAGCAGCAGCAGCAGCAGCAGCAGAAGCAGCAGCAGCAGCAGATTGTTAGGCGATTACCGTCAAATATAATGCAAATGTTGTATTACTGCATTTCCTGTTTGTGTCGTTCATCTCTTTTGACTCTAATTTATTTATTTATATTTATTTATTTATATTTATATTTATTTGTATTTATATATTTGTAATATTTCTTTTTTATTTGTTTTTTAAGTTTATATTTAATTATATCTGTTTAAAGTGGTGATGCATGCATCGTGGCGTGTATTTCTTTTGATATGTTGTAATATATGTCTGTGAATAGAAATATATTATTTAATTTGTTTGCTTAAAATATATTTGCTCGTTTTACATTCAATATGTACTTGTCGCAGGATATTAGAAGACTATAAACGCAGCTTATGCAGAGTGTTAGTCAGCACTGATGTTGCTGCGCGAGGCTTAGATATTCGCGATATTAATATTGTCATTAACTGCGGAGCTCCGACAGACACTGCTACGTACATACACCGCATTGGTAAGTTATAAATAAATAAATATATATATATATATATTTATTTATTTATATATATATATATATATTT
>NW_013549742.1:0-85285 GCF_000499425.1 Eimeria acervulina
TCTCTCTCTCTCTCTCTCTCTCTCTCTCTCTCTCTCTCTCTCTACATATATATATATATATGTAAATATATATATGGTGTTTAGGGATTAGGGTTTAGGGTTGACGCGGAGGGTGTAAAGATGTACAGTGTGTCTCCTTGAACGTTAGGGACTGTGGGGCGTAATCCCGGGAGCAAATCGGAGACAGACTGCGAGGCGTGCGAGCCCGGGGTCACCTGCCAAGTGCAAAATGGGGTGTTAGTCCAGCAGCCATGTCCTGCAGGTCATTACTGCCCTGCAGGATCTGTGACGGCTCAGAGGTGTCCCCTTAGCACTTATAGAGGATATACAGGGGGGAGCTCTGTTGACGATTGCTTCCCCTGTCCTGCTGGCTACTTCTGCTCTGGAACGGGTCTCCTTACACCCTCAGGTGCCTGTCAGGCAGGGTAAGCAGCATCACCCTTCGTTATAAGGATTAAGTCAAGCTGTTGGTTCTTTTGATTGCGATGTTTAGGAGTTATCGTGTAGTTGTACTTACTTTTTTCAACTGTCTCTTTCTCTTCTTCTCCCTTTTTTCTTTGGGGGCTCCTGCCTTGGGGTCCCTTCTCCTAATGCCAGTCTATGCAACGTACTACATCGCAAGTTATGCTAACAACTGAATAAAACAAACTGCATATATATACATATATATATGTATATATATATATATATACTGCAACTTCTTCTACTTGTGTGCATGTTTATCTCTTTTTTTTGGCCGTATACGCATCGATGTCTTTTTTTCCTGCTATTCGGTGTCTTTGTCTAATATTCTGCATAAATGTGTCTTTATCTCGTGGTGCACATATCTGCTTCTTTGTCTAATATTATACACATTTGTGTCTTTTCCTCTTGTACATATATGTCTCTTTTTCTAGTGTAGTATACGCATTTGTCTTTATCAAATACTGTACTAACTCTCACTCCCTTTTTGTGTCTCAACGTGTTTTGTGTTTGTTTATATATTGTTAAGGGTTTTAGGGTTTAGGGTTTAGAGTTTAGTATTTATGTGTTTGTTTGGTTTGCAGTTACATTTGCTTGGGGGGCGCAACGACACCTCGGCCTGAAGACGGTAAAACGGGCTTTGCATGCAGTTTAGGTGGCTATTGCCCAGCAGGTGGCTTGCAGAAGCAGCCTTGTTTAGGGGGTACATACAACCCAGATAAGATAGGGCATGGTCCAGCTGACTGTGTCTCCTGTCCCCCTGGCTACTACTGTGAGGGCAGCACTAGCACAGCCCCCACGGGGTTGTGTGAAGCGGGGTATATTTGCCCTGGGGGCGCCAGCAACCCCAGACAGCAGAGGGCCCCCAAAGGGCATTTCGCTGCTGAAGGGGCTGCTAAGGCCACCCCTTGTCCTAAGGGCTCATTCAATCCCAACGAGGCACAAGCAGAGTGCACGCTCTGTTTAGCCGGGTACGCGCCCGACCGGGTGTATAGGCACCTCATGCTGCTTGAGGACAGTAGGAGACCACCAAGAAAAAGCATAGTAGAGACAGACAAACGCATCCATATACGATACTGCAAGGCTGCTGCATTCTTTTTTATAGCAGCAGCACCTGCAGATGCAAGCAGCAGCAACAGCACCTGCAGCTGCAAGCAGCAGCAGCAGCAGCTGCTGCTGCTGCTGCCATGCGCAATCGTACGTAGAGACACCAAATGTGTTTCTGTTATGTGTGTCTCTGCAGCTTCTACTGCCCTCAAGAAGGATCGGAGACACTTGTGGAATGCCCTGCGGGCTCTTATTGCGAGGAGGGTTCGGTGACCCCCACTCCATGCCCCGAAGGGACTCTTAGCTCAAGCCCCATGCAGCCTTCTATAGACAGCTGCAGGCCCTGTCCCCCAGGATACTACTGCTTCGGCAAAGGTAACCAGCTGGTCTCCGGCAGCTGCGATGAGGGCTACTTCTGCGCACGAGGAGCATCTGTACCAAGACCCGAGAAGGCGCCTGACAACACCGCAGGGCCTTGCCCAAGAGGCACCTACTGTACCAGAGTTCGTTGCAACATATCACCAACAGCTTCTTCTTCCCTCCAGTTTGCCTGCCTTAGCCTCCTTCAACCCTAAACCCTAAACCCTAAACCCTCAAAAGACGGTGAGGACAAGGCAGCGTTCAGGGCGGTGATGTGATGGATAGGGCTAGGGTTTAGGTTAGGGTTTTTCGTTTAGCACAAGGCCTGTGAGGAGACAGCTGAAGTAGCGTTTTGGTTTGCGTGTCTCCTCTGGAGCCGCGACAGAGACAGGAAGTTTCTTTCTTGCTGCTGCATGCATGCACTGCGGTGTATAGGGACTGGAGCGGCCCCACTTGTGCGAGTCGGGGACCTACGGGGCCACCGACCGACTGGTGATGAACTACCAATGCACAAAGTGTACAGAGGGTTCTTTTTGCTCTAGGATGGGGTTGAAGGAGCCCGAGGGCCGCTGTGCCCCCGGCTATCTTTGCCCCGCAGGCAGCCGCACACCCTACGCTGTTCCATGCAAGTAAGCATGCCTGCAGAGGTGGCCAGCAGCGGTCGAAGTGTCTCCTTCGCGAGAGGAGGCAGTCGCTAGCTGCCGTCAGGCGCGGGCTTGAAGGCCAAGGGCCTCTGCACATATGGATAGCCTGCTGTTGTCTAGTTCTGCGGGAGCTGCGTTGTCTCTTCTTCTACTGTTTGAGCTGAGCTGGGGTGTATACGCTGCTTGATGCTACTGTGCGAGCAGAGCGGGGAACTACTGTCCAGCTGGCGCTACTGGGGAGATCGCTTGTCCTGCTGGTGTGTCTGTCCCCTTTCTATACAAAGTCTCATGAAGTGCATTGTCTCCTCTTGCCTGCATTCCAGTTTATGCACCTGCCTCTTTCTACCGTCTCTCCGCATTCTTTGCTTGCTGGGGCGGAGACACTATGTGTGTATTGTCTCTTCTCCGGTGTCTCCTGTCCTCTGTTGGGTTTGTCTCAGGGAGCTTTAACTGGGTCTCCGGCGCTGCGGAGTGCCTGCCTTGCCCCGCGGGTTTCTCTTGCGGCATTCGTACAGCCAACTATGCATCCCATCTCTGTCCCCAGGGCCACTACTGCCCCGCCAGCTCGGACTCTGCTGCTCCGCCTCAGTGTCCCTCGGGGACCTTTGCGGCTGGCCAGGGCCTCAAGAGTCCCTATCAGTGCCAGCCCTGTCCCCTCGGCAAGGTATGCGGCGACCCGGGCCTTACAAGTGCAGACACTGTCTGTCCTGCTGGTTATTACTGCCCCCCAGGAGATCAGGCCAACCAAGCGGCTACAGCTGTCCTCATCTGTCCCGCTGGAAACTACTGCCCCGAGGGATCTGTCTCTCCTATCCCATGTCCTGCAGGTACAACACATCTGGCTGTCTGTCTCCGCTCTATTCGTCTCTATTGACCCTTATTTCCCTTAGCCTTTCCCGGCCAGCACCCAACACCTAGCTGGGCTTAAGGAGACGCAGGCTAAGGGAAGGCGCTAATCATCAGTTCTCGGTGTCTCTTGCAAATGCAGTGTGCACATTAGAGACAGTATGTACAGCTGTCCTGCTTGTGCTGGGTGTCTCCTTTTTATAGGCAAACTCTGCACAGCTGACGGCCTCGAAGAGCCTGACATGACCTGCCCTGGGGGCGTGTTGTGCGCGGAAGGGTGCTCTTCCCTGGAAGAGGCAACTCCTTGCCCTCTTGGCTTTGTTTGCGAGGAGGGGTCCCTGGACCCTGTCCCCTGTCCCCGAGGCACCTACGGCTCCCAGGCTGGGTTTGTATCTTCCGTACAGTGTAGACCCTGTACAGGCGGCTACTACTGCGACGGCAGCACCTCGGGACAGATAACTGGGAGTTGTGTTGCGGGTTTCTACTGCCCCGAGGGATCGACATCTCCCTGGGCAAAGCTATGCCCCAAGGGGAAGGTGTGCCCTGCGGGATCCGCCTCCCCTGGAGACTGCCCTGTAGGCTACTCCACCTTTGCTGAGGGCTCCTCGACTTGCTCCCGCTGCACTGCAGGCACACAGTGCAAAGACGGAAATGTCTCCTCCTGTGCCAAAGGCCACTACTGCGACGGGAAGAACGACGCTCAGCTCTGCCCTGCCGGCACTTACATGCCCTTTGATGGGGCCACCAGCGCGGACGCCTGTCTCCCTTGTCCCGAGGGTGGGGAGGAGACACCTGTTTCGTTTAAAGCACCTCAAAGCCTCAGACGCAGAGTTGCTGCAGCAAGTTAACAGCAAATGCACTTGGTGGTGGTGCTCTCCACACTCTCTCCTGTACCAGCTTTGTCTCGTGTCTCCGCACTGTCTCCTCTGTCTCCGCAGGCTACGCCTGTCCCACCGCTGGCTCGGATACCCCCACTGCATGCGCTGAAGGCTACTACTGCATTTCGCAGTCTGTCTCTCCGACTCCCGCCAGCTCCCTCCTTCTGGATAAGGTGTTAGCAGCTGCTGAGGGGGCCTCAGGTGCCCCCACAACAGGCGGAGGACCCTGCCCTGCCGGCACCTATTGCCCACCCAGCGCTCGCTTCGCTAGGCCCTGTCCCCCTGGCATGTACTGCGGGAGGTCCCTTCTGACGGAGCCCCAGGGCGCCTGTGCAGCAGGCAGCTTCTGCGGAAATGCTGCCGTCACAGACAGCCCCTCGGGCCCCACACACATTTGCCCCTCCAAGACTGTGGGAGGACTGTGCCCTTCAGGTGCGTCAGACAACCCAGGAGACAGACTGAGAAGCGGGTTGTCTCCTGCTGAGAGGCCGTCGGGTGTATACGATTGTGATGCAGCTACTAGACACGTGCTATGCGTCAGCTGTCTCCGTGTATTGCGGTGTATGCGGTCTTTAGGCTCCTATTGCCCTGCCGGCGCCTCAGTGCCCATCGCCTGCCCCAGCGGTACGTACAGCTGGCTAAGCTAGTGCAAGTCTCCTTATCTGTATGGATTGCTGGTTAGGTGGCTACTTTCCCGCCCCCTTGGCTAGCTAACTAGGTAGCTGGCTAGCTAGGTAGCTGGCTAGCTATCCTTATGCGGGTGCATGCAGGGACTGTACGCCAGCACCGGTCGGGGCGGGAGCTCAGTGCATGTGATCCTTGTCCTGCGGGGACATACTGCCCGAGCACAGGTCTCCTTAGGGAAGTGGGCAAGTGTGCTGAGGGTTTCTATTGCCCAGAGGGCTCTAAGGTGAGTCTACAACAGCCTATAAGCTTTTGAAGAGGTACATAGGGAGCTAAAGGTAAAAAGGAAGGCCCAGGAGACACCATCAGGCAGCCCTGCTGCGGCCAACCCGACTGCAATCCAGGAGACAGTGCCTTACAGCCACTGCTGCTGTCCCCTTCTCCTCCCTCCATTCCTTCTTCAGGATATCGCTGAAGAACTGTGCCCAGCAGGCGCGCGCTGCGGGAGTGGGGAGGGGGAGCCTCAAACTTGTCCGGCTGGGTGAGTCTACCGCAAGAAGCCCCAATGTACATTTAATTTCTATCGCTTTAGTGCTGCACCTGGGGGTCAGTGCAGCAGCAGCTGCAGGCTCTGCCGCCACTGCTGCTGCTGTTGCTACAGCTGCTGCTGCTGTGGTTGCTGCGGCCGCCGCAGCAGGTGCAGCAAATGAACGCTGTAGCAGCAGCGGCAGCTGCAGGGTCTCCTGGTGTACAGTGTCTCTGGTTACGCAAGCCCTAGCTCGCCTTCTTGCCCTTCATTGTCTGCCTGCGGATGTGTGCATGTGGCCTACTGAATATAATATATATATATATATATATATATATTTATATATATATATATGTACAACCCGAGCCTGTACAGCTGCTCTGTGTGTCTGCTGGGGAGGGCCAGAAGGGCGCATATTCTTTGCACTCTTGCTGGCGCGAGTCTCATGAAACGCAATCAAAGGGGGGGGAGGGCATGCAGCAGTGGCTGTCAAGATGCTCTTGGAGAGTTGGCTTGCAACGGAGCAGATGACAGTAGTGCTGTTTGTTGTCCCTTGAGCATTTATTTTTAGAAGCATGCAGCTGCTTTTTCGGGTGTCTCAGGAACTACCAAATAGACGGGGGCAGCGGGAGCTGCATCAGCTGCCCCGCCGGCTTTTATTGTTCAGAGGCCTCAGCAACTCCTACGGTTTGCCCTAAGGGCCGCTTCTGTCCCTTAGGGGTCTCTGAACCCCAGCCCTGTCCCGTGGGCACCTATAGAAACGCCACTGGAGGTGTCTCCGTGGGAGACTGTTTCCCCTGTCCCCCTGGGAAGTACTGCGCTCACGAGGGCACCAGCGACGACGTGCAGCTGTGTCCCGCAGGGTATTACTGCAGTCTTGGGGCCGGCACCTTAAGCAACTCAAGGCGCGATGGCTCCACCGAAGAAGAGCCCTCCGCAAGCTCACGAAGAGAAGACACAGAAAATGAGGACCCTTGCGGCGGTGTTCTCCCTTGTATTTATGCGCGAGTGTGAGTTAAGATAGGCATGTACACACATTCTTATCTTATATGAACCCTTTAGAAGCAGCGACGGGCAGAACTATGCCTATAATGAGAGCTGCGGATATTACTAGGAGAGTGCAACCAACCTTGGGTCTCCCACGCCTGACGAGAGGATCAGCGGGAGTTATTATTTGGGTGTATGCACCGTCATTAATGGTCTGCAGGGGTTACAGCAGGGTGCATGCACCCTCATGAATGAGTTTCAGGGGTTGTGGGAGGGTGCATGCACCCTTATTATTATTAGGCTGCATGCGCCTCAAAGTAGCAGATGAACACACGGGAGAACTACTCCTTCGCAGGAGTGCTCAGGAGGCTGCCTGCGCCCCCGTCTCCCCCCAAACGCGGCGCAGAGACACCCAGCCTCGTTCCCTCTTTGCTTGTCCCTTGCATGCGCCTCAGGTGCCCCCCAAATAGCTACTGCCCAGAGGGCCACTGGTCCCCCATTCATTGCCCCAGCGGCACTGGGCACACGCGGAAAGGCGCGAGCTCAGAGTCAGAGTGCCTCAAGTGTGCAGCTGGGGTGTACTGCGGGAGTTCAGGTAACAAAGCTCCCTGCGACGCTGGTTTTATATGTTATGGGGCGGCGTTAACGGCGAGGCCTTCTGACGGTACAACAGGAGACATGTGCCCCAAGGGACACTTCTGTCCCCAAGGCACTACCAACAGCAGAGTCTGCCCCATCGGCACGTACGGGCCCACGAAGGGGCTCACAGACACCTGCATCCCGTGCCCTGCAGGCGTCCAGTGCAACCAGGACGGTGAGGGATAATTGCATGCACAAGGCACTCAAGCTGTATACAGGCATGCTTGCTGCTGCTGCATCTGGCAGGATTCGTTCAAAGGACCGCAGGTCCCTTAGCCGTCATATCTCTCAACCCGTCTATGCTTCAGCTCAGTAGGCAGTGGAAGAGCAGCGCAGGCATCGCTGCACCTCCAAAAGGCAGTAAGGAAACAGCTGTATTGTCCTTCTTGCTTCAGGCCTAGAGGCCCCATCAAAAGACTGGTGCCCAGTAGGGAACTACTGTCCAGAGGGCGCCATCAGCCCGCGGCCGTGCCCAGTAGGGAGCTACAATGGCGAGCAAGGGCAGACGAGCGAACGCGGCTGTCTGGCTTGCCCTCCAGGTAAGAGGATACAGCATACAGCCGCCCCCTTAAACACCGGTGTAACCAAAGCCGTCGCCCTTGGAGCTGCAGCAACTGCAGCAGCAGCACCTGCAGCTACTGAACCTGCATGCCTCAACCATACCAGCATTGTTTGCATTAAGGAGACACCCTTCTACAGAGCCCGATTGAGGCCCAGCCAGGTGCTGTACTTCTTCTCGTGCGGACCGCGTATAGAGGAGACACCTCTGTGTCGATGCTTCCTCCTCCCCCCCAAGGTTTTGCCTCTTTTCTGCATTTGTTCCTTAGGAAAGTACTGCGAGACAACTGGCCTCCACGAGCCCACTGGGGAATGCGCAGAGGGCACGTGGTGTATATCCGGCTCCCAGATACGCGACTCGTCGCTGGCGTACCTGCCCAGCGCCGTCGTGCAGTGCCCTGCGGGTTATACTTGTGCAGCAGGAGCTGTAAGCCCCTCTTAGCCTTCGCCTGAGAGATGCAAGAAGGCCTGCTAGGCAGCAGGCGTTGTCTGTCGGTGTCCCCTAGAAGCCAGGGACAGACACCGCAGAACACATACAGCTTCAACATATGTCTGCTTCATTCTTCTTGTGAGCAAAAGCGTCGAGAGTGTGGATTATGTTCTTTTCTCTGCTCTGTCCTGCCCTGCAGATCGTCCCAGAGCCCTGCCAATTAGGCTACTACAAAGATAAGCAAGGGGCTTCTGCTTGTTTGAAGTGCCCAGCAGGGGTTTACTGCGCACACGAGGCTGTCACGACGGCCTCAGCGGACGGGCCTTGCTTTGCAGGGTTTTATTGTTTAGAAGGCTCTGACACACCAACACCCAAAGACAATGTTAAGGGCGCAATCTGTCCTAAGCACAAATACTGCCCAGCAGGTAGCATACACCAACCCTAGACCCCACAATTAACATAACGTACGCGGCAGGCACGCATCCTACATGCATGCATGCATTCATGCATGAATTCACTAACCTCGCCTCGAAGTGCATGCCTTGCGGAAACGAACCGTTGGGTATAGGCATGCAGAACGTTGATCAGTGTTTGTTGGGTTCTCAGGCTCCTCCACTCCGCTGGAGTGCCCTGCGGGCACATATAATCTATCTGAAGGTACCCTCTATCCTCTTAGCTGAGTGAAGCCTTTGGAATCAATATTACTGCACGAGCTATTTCCCGTTCTTTGCTCTGTCTTGAAGATAGCTCTTGAGAGCCGCTTCTTACCCCTCGGCAGATAGCCCGTTTCGATCCGTCAAACATAAAAAGGCCCTACGGGGACAGTTTGCAGCAATCAATTAGCAGCAGCAGCAACAGGCCACTAAGGATTTGGCGGAGTCTCTTGAATTCACGCAAGCACTTTTCTGAATGACTGCTGTCCCCCTTGTCTCATCTGTCTCAGCCTGATGTAAGCTGCTGCTGCTGATACTGCTGTTGCGTTTTAGGGATGGAGAAATGCCCTGATTGCACTGCTGGCTTTATATGTAAAAACCAGCAGCAAACTGCTTGCCCTATAGGGGGGTACTGCCCCTCTGGGCAGTCGGAGGAGACACGGTGTGCCCCTGGGACAGTGGGTCTCTCAGAGGGCCTCAGCTCGCAAGAGCAGTGCGCAGAGTGCCCAGCAGGAAAAATATGCAAAGACGGAAACGCAAGTGAAGACTGTCCTGCAGGCACCCTGTGTCTGGGCGGTGCGGCGCCTGGGGTGACAGTCTCCTCGATCGACTATGAGCAGCAGGGCGGGAGCTTCTGGAGTGGCGTCCAAATACAACTTGCGTAAGTAGCACTTGTTCCGAAGACAGCGCATACAGCTCTACCCTTCCTCCGAGGCCTTCAAACTAATCTTGCCCCCAGGCGTTGGCTAACAGACTCAGCAGCCGGAAGCCTGTGGCGCTCTCATATTTGGGAAATGTAAAGAAAGGGGGAAAGGGCACTCTACAGGGTTTGTCTTAAACGTTTGCGTGTCTTGCTGAGGGATGAGGCCTTGCGTTTGAATGTGTCTCTGGTGTGATCTTGTTTGTGCCTCTACCAAACTCAGAGGGCCCTGTCCATTTGGTATGTATTGCCCAGCGGGAGCAAAGGTGCCGTCCCGGTGTCCCAACGGCTGGGCCACCCTTGCTGAGGGGGCGACGTCGGACGCCGAATGCGTCGAGTGTCCAACCGGCTACATTTGCAGCTCTTTGACAGTGGTAGGAGCCACGCATTTTCCTGAAGCCCTACTCCAGAGCTATGCTGTTTTCTCACGCTAGTGGTGGCTCTGCCGCCTCTCTTGCACAGCAAATTGCGGCCTTCTTATATGCCGAGAATGACTGGCTTGAGGCTGCGGTACTTTAGACGGGCATTGCTGATTCCTACGAATTACCTTTGTTGTCTTCGCTTGTCTGCTCCTGAATAGGTTCTTTAGCACAAGGCGAAGCTGCGTATACTGCCTGTTGAAATTCTCGCCATGGTTGCTGTTTCCTTGTCCTTCAGGCCCCAATAATTTGTCCAGAGGGCTCCTATTGTCTCCAGGGAGAGGCCACCCCTACTGTCTGTCCACCGGGAACATACCAGGGCGCTCGTGGGGCGACGACGGCCGGGATGTGTATGCCATGCACGGCGGTGGGTGTGGGATTATTTCTTTTGCTTGTTCTGCAGTCATGCCACTAGTATCTTTTCCTTAAAGTTCAGATGCATATCTGTGTTGCTGTGTAAGAGCTGTCTGCTGCCTTTGAGGGTGCTTCTCCGTAGGGACACTTCTGCCCCGTTGGGGGGATGGAGATATACACCAACAGCGTGTGCCCATGGGGGCACTACTGCTTGGAAGGCAGTGCGGAGCCCACGGCCTGTCTTCCTGGGACGTTCAACGACCGGGTGGGCACAAAGTCCGCTGAAGAGTGCAGGCCGTGTCCTCAAGGTACGCGTTAGTGCCTCAGCCCCTCTAAACAAGACAGTTTGGGAGGAGACGTCTGTACAACTCCTGCACGCGTATAGGAAGTTGAAGGGGCCACGGGGTCTCGCTTCAAGGCCCGCTGTAGCGGCAATCTCCTGATATCGCTGCGTGCCCTCTCTACCTCGCTGCCTTCCATGTTTCTTTCAGGCTTCTCGTGTCCTGGAGAGACGGCGGCAAACCGCTCATTTGCAGAAAAAGCGCTGGTGGAAGGTATTGAATGGGCGATACTGCTGCAGCGGGAAAATGCAAGCTATAGGAAAGCCTGTGTGGCGAAGGCGTATTGCCCGGAGGGGTCTACAGAGCCCATACCCTGCCCGCGGAATTTCTACTGCCCAGGAGAGACTGTTGAACCGATTGCGTGTCCTGCCAACCACTACTGCCCCGAAGAGACAGACACTCCGCTGTCGTGCCCAAAGGGGTATTTCTGCCCTGGAGGCAAGGAGGAACCCTTCACGTGTCCACCCGGTAGTCGGGTGAGTCAAGAGCAGGCCTTTTATTCCTTTTCGTCTAAAGGAGCACGTTGTCTTGCCTCTTTTTAATGTGTTAAACAACAAGCGGCAGGCTACCGCCCGCCTGCGTCGCCCGCTTGCTGCTGCTCTGCGCAGCCCTGCCGTTGGCTTCAAGGTGCCCTACTGCGTTGTTGCCTGCTTTGTAGCTTCCTGCTCGTGCTGTACAACGGTTGTTAAGGTTGCTTACCTGCAGGCCACCTCGGCTTGCGAGGGAGCGTTCACTGCCGAGGAATGCTGCGAGCTGTGCCCGCCGGGGACCTACTCTGACGCAGAGGCATCGTTTGTCTGCAGTCCTTGTAGCCCAGGCTACATATGCACAGGTGCCCATCTCGCACTCATTCTGTTCTGCATATCTGATTTGCAGCTTTTGAAATAGTGCAGGGAGGGATAAAACGCACGCATGAAGCCTATCTGTGGATACGTGGCGTTGAACGGAAATAGGCGTAGTGTTCTATACATTCAGCACCCAATTGAGAGTTTAGAGTTTCCAGAGTTCGCTGGTTTGCTATTAGAGTTCGGTATTGTGATCTGCTCGAACAGCCTGTCTTGTGGGGCCGCTACAGAGGGATCGACAACTCCTACTCCGTCAGAAAGCGACGGCGGCGGCTACATCTGTCCAGCTGGATACTACTGTCCTTCGGGAGCCGTCACGCCTCATCCCTGCTCACCGGGAACGTATAGAGAAGATCCGGGCGGCAAAAGTGCCTCTGATTGCTTGCAGTGTCCTTTTGGCACCTACCAGCGCTTCGTTGCAATGGTGCGTCTGCGCGAATCGGCACAGCCGGAGCTGGGAGTCCTCGAAAGTCCTCAAGGCTATTACTGCAATCGTTCCCACTACTCAGAAGGCAGCACAAGCCCACTCTTCTCTACCAACTCCCTACCTGTTTCGTCTTGGTTTTCAATTTGGTGTTGCGAAAACGATGTCATTTCGAACTAGGCGCAATGCCGCGTATATGCATCCCCTAGATCGGGCTTGGCTGACCTGTTGCGCTCACGGGGAAGCACACCAGGATACCGAGCTGCAGGCTTTGGCAACTTGGTGCTGCTGCAGTCTGGGCATCAATATGGACCTACGACTGGCTGTCTTACGCTCATTCATGGTACACCTTTATGGGCGTAACACGTGGCATTTTAGGCTTCAGAAGCACCAGCGTTCGTTTCAAGGTGTTTCCTGCAGTGTTGGGTGGTGGGCTGCAGACCTCGTGTGACACGTGCGGCCCGAATTCCGTGGAAGAACGGCAGTTGGGGGCGTACACGTGCACGTGTTTAGGCGAAAATCGCGTGTACCAATACGGAGACAAGACGTGTCCCTGCCAGAGCCGGTTGGTTACACCGATGTCTCGCAACCGCGCCAAAGCCTGAGTACAGGTCCCCTGCCTCTCTAACTGTCTCTTCGTCCCTCTGTGTAGCGCGCCGCCAAACTCTCTTCCTCCTTCCCTCTCCCCTTTGTGTGCAGATACGTGAGCTACGATCACCACCTAGAAGTGTCGGAGTTGGAAGACGGGACGCTGAAATGTCAGCCAGTGACGTTCAAGCGCTGTGAACCCCTCGAATACAGGGACTACCTGGGCCGTTGTGTGGCTTCAGCGGACTGCACGGAGGCCTGCGGCCCTGAGGGCGGCAACTTCCTGAACACTGTCGGCCTCTGTGAGTGCGCCAAAGCTATTGCAGAAACAGCGCAGTGCGACGGCAACTGCAAGCAAGCTCTGCCCACCGTAGTCCTGGAAGGAGATCAAATTGCCCTGAGGGAATCCGAGACAGGAGCAACGACTATCTTGCAGCACCCAGATATAGACCTCTCTGAAGCCTCTATGTACTGCTCGATGTTCAGAGTAAGACAGAGACAACCCGAGATAGGGGGATAAATTCAATCGTAGGGCGACCGCTCGCAACCGTGAGAGGATGCAGCTGTGTGCTGCTATGAGGCGGCAGTGGAGAGTCGAGTGAACGCAATATGTTTTCTGCATAGGAAATGTTTGCTGGTATTTCGATCCCCTGCAAAATCCACTTCCAACGGGCTGATAAATCGGGGCTGCACGGGCTGTACGTACCTCCAAGCTCACTTTGGTCCCCGTCGCGGAGCTGGCGCAGTGGGAAGCAAACTCGCCGCCCGCTTGCTTGGGCTCGCCGCAGCTCGTGGAAGACGAACGGCACTACACTAGGAATTGCATCAGAACAGGATGGATTTGCCTTTGGGGATTCAGAGATGCATCAGCAGCCACGTCGTGCAGGCAAACAGTTCCGAGACAGCGCCAGACAGCCGTCCTTGTCGGAGCTTCAGTCCATGATTGTCGACAATTCGGTAATCTGCGTCGTTCAGGGCTCCTCAATTGTATGGGAGCTGAAAGACGGTGTTTACCCCATATACATAAAGGTCAGTGCGGCATCCTCAAGACAAGACAAAGCTAGCGTATAATAATGACAGCTCCTACTGATGTTGGTAGCAGCTTGCCACTTGCAGCTGCGTTTCCCGCTAGCAGGACATACAACTTGTGCCAGTGTAGTGCTAGAGTGAAGGGGAGGCAGGGGGAAAGCTGAAGGCAGCTTTGTGGACTATGTTTCTTTTAATGCTTCACACGCGATTTGCTGCCTTTCAGGACTCTCTTCTGACCACAGGCACTACCTTCGACAGCACTGGCTTTAGGGCACTCAAGAAGCAAGTGGAGAATGGGAGAAGTCCCAATTTCTTTATTCATACGTTTGAAACTGAAGGGACATTCGTATTTGCTTCATCTAAGCACAACTCGAAAGTGTCGCTCGTGCGAGTTATGCCCCCAGGCATGGGCTGCCCGGGAGACACTGGGTGAGGGTTATTCACCAACGCTGCCCGCGTGCAGGATAAGGTTTCACAGTTACACAAATGTGCCGTGGCGTCCTACCCATGAACCGCCTGCCCCCCCTTCAATGCCTTCCGAATGATTTTGTTGCGTCTTCACGGCCTAGATGGGGAGCCAGAGCGCGCGTCATGCTATCTAGTTTCGGTGGTAAGTGAAGTGTGCCTGGAACTGGTGCTCAGATATCCTACTCCCATCCGTCTGCGCCCTTTGAGTCTCCTGGCCATATCTCTCCTGACCAGCAGCATCCTCCTCGACCCAGACTGGACCCTTCTTGTGGGACTGCTGGTAGCATTGGTGTTGGTTGTGGTGATCCTACTCGGCATAGCCGTACGCTTCGTCCGCCACCGCTGGGCCACTGCTCGGGCGCCATCCACTTTGGAGTCTGCTCTTTGCCTTAGAGGCAGTGATACGCTGGCCGTCAGAAGCCACAAAGAGACCCACCGTGCAGCGGTAGCTCTCTATTCCCGCTACATGAGGCCAACCGGCTCGACACGCATCTTCCACTACAGAATACGAGACGATCTGCTTGACAGCACAGTGAGTTTGAACCTGCAAGGTTCTTAGTAAAGTCTGCTTGCTGCCTCACTATTCGTGGTGGGACCGAATTCGTTATTCATTCATTGAAGGATGCAATGCAATAAAATCCAAAGCCCCATGTAGGCAACGAGCTGCAAGGGTCGCCTCAAGAAACCCTCGTAGTTACTATTGAAGGCGCCGGAGTTATTGTGTTTCATCCGCGCACAACCGTCTTTCACTACAGCAAGCATATGAGGTTCAATTTGATCCTTCACCTCCCAAAGCATCCAGGCCAACAGCTTGTGCAGTCGTAGCCACTGGAACATTTAGTATGGTTTGAAAGCCCTGCGATGCGGCATGGCAGGAACAAGAGCAGTACGACCCCGTTGCCGATGTGAAACCTGCGCTTGACCGGCTGCACGTTGAAATCGACATCCAGGACCTCCGTGTCGTGCAAGTAGGGACAGCTCAGCAGCAAATTCTCCGCATCAATCTGCCTTTTTTCCTGTTAAGCAATATCCTGGTATTCAGGTCGATATGATAATTTCCCGTGCATGTTCAGGTCATGCCTATAGGTTGGAGGCATGAATTTAGGTAAGTGTGTTGCCATTTCATTCATGAAAGTATGTGCTATGCTTTCACTATATCCTCAGGCAACCCTTGAGAAGCTGTGCGACATGCGGGCGGCTGTCACGCATCTGCTAGACCAGGAAATGCAGCGCGAAAAGGACACTTGTGCGGAGGCAACTCAGTTGGTGAGAAACGAAGAGGGCTTCCTCCTTTGGGTGGCCCCTGTTTCTGCCACCGCGCTTACACCTCGCTTTTCAGTTTGCTACCCATATACCTTGGGAGGTGAAAAGGCATTAAACGACACAACGAAAGGCGCCAGGCCAGACAAAAGCATTCAATCCATCTGCGATAGTATGGCCTCAGGTTGGGAAGATGCTTACTTCGTTGCAAGAGAGGGTTGATTCGTCGCAGCTGAGCGGCAACGTGTCAATCAACAGTCGGCACGTCACTGCGCTGCTGCGGTGCATCTTGGCGGCTCTCCAAGGCCCTGAAAAGCGCCAAGAAGCTGAGCAGAAGCTCAAGGAACTCGATAGCGAACTCCAGTCCAGGCAAGATCAAGAACAGCCCATTCTCAAGCGAGGAAACGCGGTCAACAAGGAGGCCGAAATATTGAGGGCGTGCGTCGCAAAGGCAGGCCCTTCTGTCTATGATTCCCTTGATGTAGCCATCAGGAATGCAAAGGAAGTATGTCGCCAATAACCAGCGCACTGCAAGCAGATATTCATCGTAGAACTTGCAAAAAAGCCTCACCAGTTGCCGTCTGCCTTGTTGACAGGGTTAGAGCAGCGTCTGTTCTTTATGACATTAGTGTGAGGCTTGTCTCTCTCTTGTGGGTCTTTGTCATTTTTCCCCCTTGCGCGCTGCAGTGCACTTATGACATGCTTGCAGAATAAGGAGTCGGTGGAAGACATTAAAGAGGTCACCGACCAGTTTGCCTCGAAGGCAACCGCAGACCCTGACGGCCAACGGCACTTCATGTTAGCATCGGTTTACGACTTGCTACTCAAACGAGAGTCGAAGCAGACCGCTGCCCGGTTCAAAAGCCTCTCATATTTGCACAGACACGTGGACCTGGCTGAACGTAGAATGAAGGAAAAGATTGACGCCTTCATTGCCCTTTGCACGATGTCCAGACAAGAAATGCTGGCTCTTCAAGTCTCGCAAAATACTTCCATCCTAGAGTGGCAGCAAAACAGGGTCATCGAGAGGGCTAGGGAAGATGATCGGTTAGCTCCCTAGCTCATTCGAGTGCACTTAATCAGCTTTTGAGGCCTATCTGGCTAGTAGGGCTCTTAGTGACGCCCTACGAAGTTGACTGTACGTTTGGGTGTGTGTCTTCCCCTTTGGAGACGCAGCCCTGTCTTTAGGAAGCGGTCATCTTCGGTGTGTTGGTGCTTTGCCATGCTGCAGAGTCTTAAGCGAAATATCAGTTCCTCTGAACCGAGTGTTTCAAGAGGTACAGTCGCTGCGCATCTCTGCTTTAGGCTAAATGCATTGGTAGTGAACGCTTCCCCATAAAAGGAGCAGAAGTGACACAGGAGGAGACCAACACGACAGGCACCTCCTCCCACCCTCCGTCGGTGCTTGACACACTGACGAAAGGCTCCCTGCGCATCTGCAATTTCTCATAGGTGCTAGCAGAACTGATGGTGGCGCGCGACGACGAAATTCCTTCCCTGGTGAATAACCTCACCGGCTCGATTGGGTCAATAATCCAGCAGAAGTGCGCCAAGTCGGTTGGCAACTGGACTCAGTCCTCTTACACACGCAATGCAGCGAAGCAGCTGAAAGAGCTGAAGCAGAAGCAAGAGGCCGAAATTATTGCGAAGGCCGAAGCACAGAGTGAACTACTGCACACTTCCCTGAAAACTGCCCACGACGCGATTGCGAGGCATTCCCATGTGTTGGCGGAGCGTGAAAGGTCAGCTCTGGCAAAACTCCACAAGGCTTTTAAAAAGGAAATTCGGTCCCTTTATGCAGCTGCAGTTGCAAAAGCGACCGCAGCAGCTGATGCTCACGCTGAGGCCTTAAGCTTGGCGCGAAAGTGCAAAGGCAGCTCAGGAGGAGCCGTTGTGAAAATGGTAACAGCATGTCTCACTGAGTCCGCGGAAGCAGACGCCCCACAAACGCTTTTGGCCTTGGACCCAGACCGCATTGAGGAAATGAAGAAGAGTGCACTGGATGCTGTGGCAGCCGCCTTCGCTAGGCGTGAAGAGCTGCAAAAGCAGTGCGAGGAAACCAGGCTCGCACACTTGGAACAACGCCATCAAGCCCTGCAGAAGTACATCGCCGACTCGTCTCGGCTGGCTGTAAGACCACCGCACCCGGCGATTGTTAACCTTTTAAGGACCTGGCAGCATCTAGATGTCTATTCCGGGCCTGAAGTTGGTGTTTGCCTGCACGCCCGATGCTAACCTCCATTGTTTTGCCCCTTGCTACACAAACAAGCGCTCCCTTTTGGTGTCGTATACCATCTAGAGGCCGAGGGAGACGGTGTACGTGCAGTCCGACCGCGCAAAAGGAGCTGTTGCCAAGATTTTAGGACTTGTTGAAACCGCCACGCTGGCTGAGGCTGGACTTGGGGCCCCACTCTTGAGGCACATGGGCTTATCTCGAGCTTTCGAGGACTTGTGCCAAGTTCGAGCGCTGCCTGACAGCACTAAAGATCGGGTTCACGAACTGCGGCAACAGCAGCAGGCGAGCCTCCAGGGCCTGATACAAGCCCAGTCCAAGCAGTTCCAAATCGCGCACGCAGGGGCGGTTGTCGCCCTCAAACGCACGTAGGTTTTCTGGTACAGCTCACCAGCCAAGCGCAGTTACACAGGCGCATCCTTCAGAGCATTTAAGAAGATTCCATTTCTTTCGCCCCTTCTTCTATTCTGCTCCTGGTCCGTTGGTTGCTCATAAGGCCAGAATAGAGACTAACTGCACGTGACGTTGCGCCCAAGGGCAGTTTCCGCTGGCTGCAGCCACATCCTCAATAATACGCTTGGAGCCCAAACATCTCAGTAACCTGTATTCGGCATCGCTATTTTTGTAGTTGAATGAGCAGTTGAGCTCGTGGTGTAAATGAAGGGTTCAACAGGATGTCAACTGCTTTCTGTGCTTCCTTCTTCGTCCAAAATGCAGAAACGGTCGATACATTGAGGGATTGAAGCAGGTAATGTATGCGCACCGAGAAGAGTCGTATGCCTTGGCAAAGCAGGCAGCAGAAAAAGTTGCGGCGCTTCATAAGGAAGACATGAAAGAGAGGACGCAGCTTAAGATCCTAGTGGCGCAAGTGAGTGTCTCGCAATCGCAATTCGTGAAAGTGTGGTATAGAACGCATGCTCAATTCCGAAGTCCAGTCGAGTCCCACAAATAGCAGCGAATTCCTGCACACTTTCCTGAGCCTGCACTTGGTGATCGCGCCTCTACATTGTAAGCTCTGATATCCTGTGAGCATGCACTGCAGAGCATCTCCGAGGCGTTCTTACTAGCATCAGAGGCCGATGTTCGCACTGAGACGTTCCAAAAGCAGTTGAATCTCCTGGAGGGCTACAGGGGCCATCAATACGATACATGTGAACTAGAATCTCGAATAAAGGAGATAGCACAGGGGGAACAGGACACAATCAAGCGGACACGCGTGAGTCACCAATGGAATCGACATCCCCGATGCAGCTTGCCTTAACGGCAACACTGCCGCAAGATGTACACTTGTTTCAGATGCTTAACAAGCACTTTAGCATACGCAGGAGTCGTGAAAAATGGAAGGAAAGCTTATCAAGCTCTCCACACTACTGTTAAATACTCGTGCATGAAAAGGGAGCCATCCAACATCGTCAACAGTAATCACCAAGCCAAGGATACTTAAGAAGAATTGCCGCTTGAGGTATAGTTTGGCATTGGTATTGCGTCAAATTGAGCAACAGTATTTGATCCAAGACTCAACATCTAGTTGGCAATGCTTTCAGGATGAAGAGGAATCTCGGCTTGCCTGTGAAATCACAGCCTTCGAAATGCTTAAGGCGAAGGAGGAGGAACTGCTCGAGCTCCTGCACTCTGAGGAAATAAGGGGCAGCGATACAGCGCATCTGGAGATTGCTGCAACTGAAGTACACGAAGCGGAAGTACAGAGTGCCACTTCTCGGGTTACAGAACTGCTGCTGCAGCACGCAGAAACAAAGGCAACGGCAATGATCAATATTTCTGTAAGTCAATGAGAATTCCGTATTGTGGACTTGCAACCTGTTTTCCGCGTGAGAGCATTTTCATTGGCTTTCTGGCCAGCTTCCCACTGCACTTATTCAACGAGTGCATCCATGCTCAGCTAATTCTTGCAGACTGGCGGCGCATCAACTGTAGACCCAGATATAGCCGATTATTGTGCAAGCTGGGAGAAGTTGCTCGCTGCATCAGCATCAAACAATGCCGATGAGATGCAAAGGCAAAAGGCCGCATATGGTGAACGCATGCGTAGCCTTTCGAAGTCCCAAGAGGCCCAGAAAGCCTCACGGCACAGGCAGCAGCTGAATGTGTCCCATGAAATTATGGAGGTGCGTCCACAGGCATTTGACTACACTTCTGTATACACTACACAATTGATACTCTAGGCCCTCTTTCCGTCCTCCATCTCCAGTCTTTCTGTTTGTGTGTGCAAATGATGTTGGCCGAATTTCTGTTTTAACTGTAACTACCGGCTAGTCAGGATTGCTTTGTTTTGTGTTTGTGATTCCGTTTTGACAGCTACAACAGTACCAGGGCCCACTGGCAAATGAAAAGGGCCGCTTTATGAATGACTTGCTGCGCCAGCTCGCTATCCACCAGGCGGATGTCGAGTTTGAACTTCAGAAAGCCCAACTGGCTCGCAAGCAGGAAGAGGAACTCCGATCAGTGGATGCTGAACTCGAAGAGCTCGAATCCCTCAGCCAACAGATGCAACTGGCAGGTACCACAGAACCGCTAACAGCAGTACAAGTTGGCTCTAGCCAGCCAGCTGAAGGAGACGCTTGTATGAATGCAGGAATGTCACCAGAAACTGCCGAGGGGGCACAGCAGGGGGAGGAAGGCCAACAGCAAATCAGCACAGAGACGCGACCAGCCGAGGAAGCAGGCGGGAGCCCCAATACGCTGGGTGGGAATGTTGATGGAGCCACCAGCGTGGATTGTGGAAATGAAGACCAAGAGGCACCGCTGCATTCTAGACAAGAAGCAGCTGCAGATAAACGGCGGCAGCTGGAGCTCGCGTTAGCTACAGGGGATATTAAGGCGGCCCAGGCGCAGCTCATGGAAGAATACCGAGAACGTCTCAGACAGGCTGAGACGGCCAATGATCAAGAGAGACTAATACAGGATCAGCGGGCTCAGCAATTAGTGCAAGAAAGGCGACAGCGCCTCCTTGAGAAGAAGGCCCGCCTTCAAGCCGAGCAGCAAAAGGCTCTGGAGGAACTGGAAAAGGAGAAGCAGGTGAAGCTTGACAGGCTCCAGCAGGAACTGCAACAAGACCTTGTTGACTTTTCCATCGAGTTTGAAGTAGAGCCCCACGAGCTGGACAAGCTTGCTAGGCAGCTTTGGACAGAATCCCACCAACGGTATCAACAGCAGCTGCGCGAAATGGAGAAGAGGCAGGCACACGCTATGGAAGATGCGTACGACAACTTCATTAAAGACTGGGCTACGCATCACGACGGCGAGGCCGACGTAAGTATTGTAACTGCGATACTTCTTATTGACTCGTGGTATGCAGACCGTGCCCTCGTTATACGGCATCAATGAGTGGGATGGGAAAGCTAAGCGTACAACCGCGTAAAGCTCTTTGTATTGCCGTTTACTGCTGGCGTCAGGCTGATCTCCAGTTGAGGCATGCAGGCTGGAGGGCTGCTTCGAGACGCATAGAAGACAGCCAGCTGCACGAAAAATGCGAGCTGGAAGAAACGTGGCAAGCATCGCTAGAAGGTATGATCCTTGTTGTGTACCAAGAAGACCCTTCTTTGTGATTACCAACAGAGGGAGATGGGGGTATATGCACCAAACTTGTGCATTCTCCGAACAAATAAGAGACTAAACTAACACCTTTAAAAGGGGGCACTTCGATAAGAACATTATTTGTAAATAGGCGTGCAGCAACGCATGCATTGCTCGCTCGCCCTACATTCTGTGTTCACCACACTGAGCTGCTAAGGATTGGGACGCTGGAGCTGTAGTCTGTCCAGTCGCGACGGGGCAACGGTTCAATTATCTTATGTATTGAGCCTCGCATTTTCTCATCTCCCGACGCACAATATATGCAAGGCTTTTTCTCCATTTTGCAGGAAAGCTGAAGCTGTTGGCTGCGAAAGGCAGCGAGGCGGCTAAGGCATATTTGGAAGAGACGCAAGAGAGTCAGTTATACCGAAAATAAAAAGCTACATGAAATAGCCGCTGCCTGAGTGATTTGAGACGCCGCAAGGGGTGTTACCTATCTCCACGAGATGTGCTGAAAGCTTCCCTGGTTTTCTGCTCCTGGATGTACTAGAAAAGGAACAGGCTCGCTGCGGCGCCATCTTGCCTGCAGCGAGGAGACGCATGGCTGACGCATGGAAGCAGCGATTCGAGGCAATTCACCAGGAACAGGTTGCCGCCCAAAGGGCAATGGAGGAAAAAGAGGCGGCTTACAAGGCTCATGTTGACGAGAGAATCAAAGCCGTAGAGGTGATCCTTTCTGCGTGTAGCTTACATCTGCATGTCGCCTCTTCTAGCAAATTACGACAATTGTGCCACGAAACACTATTCCCAGAAATGTCTCTAACAGCCTTACTTGTCGTCTTGTGCGAGCCTTCGATGCCAATAAAGATGGCGACTGTATCAGTGCCATAGCCTGCATCTTGTACTCTCCCCATATTTTACGCGCGCTAAAGACAGTTTTGCTGCTTTTTCCCATTCATGCCGCATAGCTCGAACCTCCCGAAATCCTTTCCATTTGGCTGCAGGCGCAATGGGCACAAAAGCTAGTTGACATGAAGAACGAAGAGTGGACGAAGCTGCAACAAGTCCAAGAGATGGTAGAGGCCGGCTTGAAGGAAAGGAGGAAGATGATTGATGCAACCATTGAAGCAAGGTCGAAGGCAAGCAAAGACGGAGCTGGAGCAGCAGATGGAATGCAAGGTAATGCTGTGCATGAACGATTGTTGAGTGAGCTCACAGCAGACATACGGCAGCTTGAGCGTGCCCTCCATGCTGAGAAGAACCGCCAGAACGCCATCTACCACGAAAAGTTGCTCAACAGGATGCAGCAAAGAAGGAGACGCATCATTAATGACGCAGCCAAGGAACGGAAAGCCATGGAACAAGATGCCCTAGAACAGCAGGCACAATTCCTCAGTCAGCAGCTTCACCGGCAACGATTTTTGTTTGGTCGGGCAAAGACCCAGCAGGTCAGGACCACAGTGGTGGCTTTAGTTAACGGCCGAACGCTAATGTGCGCATTTGCTTGGCGCCCTGTTCAGCGCGCGGGTGTGAGCCACCTGAGCGTTAATCAACTCTCACTGCCTATGCATAGCTACAGTGAAGGCATTGCGCCACTGCCAGTTTCATACAATCTACACTTCCGCTGACAGGAGGGTCAGCCGGTCCGCGATACGCGCAGGTGGCGCTCAAGTTCTCGCAGCAGTGGCTGGCAAAAGCCCGGCAGCACCTTCGGGCTGTTGCAGAAGGCGCAGATGAAGACGAGCAAAAGCTTCACGAATTGTCAGAGAAGGAATTTTTCAAAAGATGTGCTCGCATGCGGTACGTACTCCGACACCGAAAACTGATTGCCCGTAGGAAAAACGCGGATGGATCTCACTAGTTGGGATCGACTGACTAAATGCTCGGCACTAATTCATTTTCCTGCATTATGGAATGGGGCTGGTTGGTTAGGCGTGCGCCGAGACGTTTCCGTGTGAGCTGCACTTGCGGTCTTCACCTCTATGCAGCACAACATTGGCGAAAAGCATGAAGCAAATTGAAATCCTTATTAGAAACTTGATGCCCGAAAAGGGTTCACGTGAGTTAACAAAAGGGGACGGAGGGGCAAGTATTAAGGAAGATCATGAAAGCCAAGCCGCTCGCCTGAAGATGTGCCTTCAAGAGGTAAGCATTCTAAAGTCGTCCCCGCCAGATTTTCAGGGAAAATCCGCAAATAGACGCTTTAGTCTCTCCTTAATTTCACTATATATTGGATGTATGTTGCATATCGCAATCACTGTGTCTCCCTTCTGCTTGGATATTTGATGTTTCGAGACTAAAAGGAAGAACAATTTGATGTTTCTGGTGCATCTGCTGCCGCAGGTATCGAAGTCTACCACCCAGCTCAACGTTGTCCAACGCAGATTCCTTGGTCCCCGTACGTAAGATGTAAGCCAGTAATAGTTTTCACTTATCCGTCATTCTGCCTCAAAAACTCGCATCTCGTCGCTCCGTTATGGAGTCAATATATCCGTTTGTTTTTTGGTAGTCAGGAAAACCTTGCTCTAGTCAGTAGCTACTAGGCGCCGCAACGGGCTGGGTTGGCAGCCTAGATGCAAACTGCCCCCCTGAGGTTATCCCTGTGATCAGGGCTTTTCCCCGCCCAACAGTTTCCCCATATATCCCATATTAAGTAATTCATTTTATCTTTTTATATAAGGGTGCGCCCGTAGACGATTACGCCCCCTCACTGGCTAAAGCTCGTTATTCAACTCGACTGAGACCTGATTTCAGTTTGTTGTTTGAGCATACGTTTGGGTCAAAATCCATATGTTGACACGTCAGCAGCCACAAACTAGAGATCCATGTTGTTTCTAATGTGCATGCTGCCCAGTCAGGCAAGGCAGCGCATTCACATCTGCATCGGTCTGGATGTGATTTCCCAGAAGGCGGAAGCCTTGAAGAGTTTCATCGTTGCATGGCTGTTGCTTTTTGCACAACTTTACAATTTACAACTTGACAAGGTCCTACAGGCATTTTAATCGATGGATACGTGTGGTGAATTGACACCGCTGGCATCCAATATATCTGGGGAGTTCCAACGGATGCAGACGGCAACACGTTGCTTCGCCTGACGCAATACTTTACGATATGTGCCCCACGCACGCAAGAGAGAACTCAGCGGTGCAGCTTGTGGCTTCTAGTGTGCAACGGTAAAGGTTTGCAGGACGCAAGATACTGTCTGTGAATTTCGTAGCAACACACACTAGATCAAATGCTGCCGTTGGAATTAACGGTACTCATGCGGTGTACATACCCGTAGGTCATGCAGAAGAATTTACATTTGCTGCAAAGATATACAGTGGAAAATTAGGCTGCTAGACTGAGCCAATATTGGTGGAATTCCCCACCATTATTCAGAAAGGTCGTGCGGTTTTCCAAGAGAGCTGAAATGCGTTTATACTGAGCCATAGCAACTGCAGAAAATGCATGAACTTAACAGTTAGTCAAAACGCTGCATGCAGGCGGCCGGTGTGCTTTGAAGCGATGATTTGTTCTGAGGGGATCTGAAGCCTGTGACGCCCTTGCTAATCCGGAGAGTACCAAGCGTACGGTGTTGCTTCGTCTGGGCAAAACTCGCCTACGCATGCAACGATGTATCTTCTCTACATATATGGATAGCCTTTCTATGTGTATGCTGCGGCAACTAAAACCATATGGCCATTAATGTCTTCAGGGTGGCTTGCCTTCTCGCTACAATATTTTCACTTACACGCGTCAGGGCCATGGCAACGTTGCTCACCGCAACGATTGCATCTCCTGCTTATCAGAAAACTACACTCATGGCTTTTCTCTTTCCAACAATTTCCAAATACACTCATGTCCGGTATGCATCAAAAGTACGCGGCAGCTCGCACGATATAAGAAAGTTAGCACCGTTTAATGCATGCCCAGTGCTTGAGTATACAGGATAGCCGCTCGACGTAGCGGCGGTTGGCATTATTTGGTGCCTGCTGCATCCAACTATAACCTAGGAGCGGCTGCCCACTCCACGCTGCAACCATCAGCCCTTGTCATTGCTTACCAGCCAGTAATCCTAGCAGCCTACTGGTAATGCCTAAGGTGAGCCAGATCTGCAGCTTGGTTTAACGCCTCGTCTCGGTGACCTCGAGGGCCGCACGGGTGGGGTCCAGTGTGAACGTTGACGCCCATGGAAGCAACTCAGAGAAAACCCAGTCTCTGTTTCATAAAAAGCAGTTACTTTTTTCCGAGTTGCATTAATTCTGTAGCATGGAAGAAACAAATTTCTGTTCGCTGACGTCTTCTTGAGCAACGCATGCAGCCCAACGAGTTGTCGATTTCGCTGGCCTGGACAGAATGGCCTGGAAGAGGTTCTTGGAAGCGCCTCCTCTCCTTCATAATGGAAGTAGATGACGCTCTCGACATATTTCATTTCCATCCTTAGATTGAACCGCCCAACCACGAGCCGGCTTTCTGGCCTGCAGTTGCATGCGGCCAACGCCCAAAAGCCTACGTCAACTTCCGGGGATGTGTCACACGCTAGCGAGCGAGAAACTGCATCAAAAAAAAAGACTTCTGCCAGAAAGTGATATCAGGCATTCTGCTGCCCTTTTAGAAAGCAGGCGCAAACTAAGCCAGCACGTGAAGACCGACGGGCTCCCTCCAGCACACGCCTATTTACTGCAGGACCCGGATTTGAAGGGGAGACGCGGCATCCTGCACTTTCCTTAGTCCTTACCCGTTATAGAGGGAATGTTGCTGGAGCGTAGCCCTTTTGCTGCGTTGCTTCTCGTTGCAACTTGCCTCCTACCACAGCCAGCTTGGGGATGGTGTCACTTGGAAGGGTTTGCACTAGGCAAGGGTAGGAGGCTTTATTTGCTCAAAACCAACACTGAAGCTGACTGCGCAAGGGCATGTGAGGATGTGTCCCCTTGTACTCATTGGTCGTTTGAAAGGGGTAGGAGCTATTGTGTGTTGAGAGCGGAGGACCCCGCAGAAGGAATTCTAATCCGCAGGCAGGATGATGCAGTCTCAGCCACAACGGACTGTTCACTGGCGATTTCGCGTATGTACTCCTTCTCCACATCAATTAGTTGAAAGCACTCATACTGCGTAAGGAGAGCCCGAATTAGAGCAGCAAGGCAACGTGATTACGAGGCATATGCACGAGAAAACATCACCCTGTTGATATGCCAAACTCCCCTTCCTGATCTAAAAATGCATTCTCTGTTTCGCTTATTTCCATGCATTGCACATTTTGCAAACACTTTTTTTTCTGTTTGCCTCCGCTGCGTTGTGTCAGTGGCAACTGGAGGACATTCTTGCTTTTCTGATGGGTGGACGGTCTCTCCAGCACCATCTGACCCCTCATTGTCGATAGAACAACGCACCTCACCACTCTTGCATACTTGCGCTGCACAAAGTGCA
Source organism: Eimeria acervulina (assembly GCF_000499425.1). Classification (NCBI taxonomy): domain Eukaryota; phylum Apicomplexa; class Conoidasida; order Eucoccidiorida; family Eimeriidae; genus Eimeria; species Eimeria acervulina. Next base: position 26,259 of record NW_013549742.1, read on the forward strand.
GAGGAATGCCAACGTCTTTGTCAGGAGTCCGACGAGCGATGTGCCGCTTGGGAATGGAATGTACTCACGGAGGACTGCCGATTGTGGGACGCCCACATAAGCCTACGGCGGCCAAATGAACTTCCTTTGGGTTTGTCTGTGTACTCATCTCCTTCTGAGCAAGCATCAATAGAGATTCCGGATGCTCAATCTCGCGAGGCTGCGTTGCGGCGAAGGCTTGAATCGATGAAGACCGTCGTCGGTCCACGCGTTTGCCCACATGCCTTACTCGCGGAGTCGAGGGAAACCAATGAAACTGCGTCCCGCGCTTCGCGGTGCCAAATTCCGACGCGTGCGGAGAACATGCCTTCGAAACACATTTCACACTTTCCAGGTTGTAGTTGGTGAAGTTGGGGTTATTCTCAGCAGGATGCGTAGAGCTTTAGTAAACTAAGCTCCCGAACGTAGCCGTGTACTTACCATTTACGAAGATGCACATGGAGACGCACTCTTTCGTTATCGTCAGCATCTTGTAGACACCCAGTCTCTCGCCACAGTGGCCATGTAGAACGCACTTGTCGGACATCTCCCCATTCCCTCTCCCTGACGAAATCCTCACTACTCCGATATTTCGCATATTTTCCGATAGGGAAACACCCATATTTTTTCGGCGGTCCATGGTCGCGAGATGCGTTTACTATGTCATGTGCAAAGAATCTAGAAGCCTGGGAAGTAAATCTGCACGTTGCCAAACCAAGAGATCCTTAGCGCACTGTGCATGTCTGCTCAGAGAGATCATATCCGTGGATTGTAACAAAGACACTCCGTGTTAGCTCTACAGGGGGCCAAATAGGTACACTGGAATCCAAGTACGATGGTCGTTCAGATGCAGGCAGCAGTCATGCTACCATCAACCTTTCAGCGCTTAGAACTACATACTTTCAGCGGGCAGCAAACACCATGACTCAGGTTTATCAGCAGGCAATCCAAAGAAAGATAATCACGTGGTCTGCGGTGGGCATGGACAGCAGCACCCCTCCAGTGAAAGCTGTCACAGACAGAGTCGCTTCTCCAGAGGCGTGCCAATCATTGTGCAAAAGCACATCTCGCTGCGAAATGTTCACCTTCTACATCGACGGTCGCTCCGGAGCAAATTGCGTGCTCAAGCCACTTATATATACTGACGAAATCTTCCTGCATCCCGTCGCGTTCACTGGGGACAAGTTGGATACCATTTCACTGGCATGTAAGTGCTACTGCTTCGTTCATAATACCCCCTACGGGCACTGCATTATTCCGTATATGAAAATATGACGAGCAGTTACGTCACCTCGTTAGTGCTGCGGCTTCCAAAAACCGGGTACAAGCATGCACAGCTATTTTACTTGCCCCTTGTCCTCTGTTACGTGCAGTGCGTGGGATGAAGTTTGGCTATGAAATGGCAAGCAGTACGATGTTTTCGCCACCGAAAGCGACAGACATGGGGGAGAAATTCACTTACGAGCAGATGTTCTCAAACATATCACGCATCGAAAGTCTAGCGAAAAAGGCGTGTTCTCTAATGGGCGTCAAAGGCTATGCAGTTCTCGATTATATTAGTCTCACAGCTCATGCAGTTCCAGCAAGCGACGCGCAGGAAAGGGTCATGCCCAACTACAATTACATAGACTGCAGCAAAGTGAGCTAAATCGATTTTCAACTCATTTGTGGTACTCATGCACCCGTGAGGGGTCATGATGCCACGGCAGGTTGTTTCCGTCTTTCAAAGGATGCTGGAGAGTCCTTGCACCGCTGCAGTACCCTTTAAAATCCTGGAGAAAAAAAAATAAAATGAAGCTGTTGTTTCCCGTTTCTTTTGTCAAGATCTGCCTCTTAGCAATGCGTTGCTTATTCTCGTCGACCACTGGCAAAAAATAAGACGCTGAGTGCGGTCTGACCGTCGTTCCAAGCGAACAGCACCGATTCCTTCATTTTGGGAGGGGCAGCTTGTTCGCACATTGCTGGCAAAGCCTTTAGACTAACCTCCCTCCGCAGAAATTTCAACTTTACTGCGAGCTTCTAAGTCTCAGTCCCTTCGCTGCCTATTAGGACAACCGTGTTCCTCCACTGTTTTTTACGCACCGCTTCTTCCTCACCAGCTACAGATCGGGTTTCGGGCATCATTGAAGGAGCGTTAGTTGCATTCTTGCTGCTCTGACGCATTCACTTGGACCCAAACCTCAAGTACTCAGTTCGCCTTCTATCTTGCCATGCCGCTTCAGACGCATTCACAACAGCGCTGCAGGAACCACTTGCATTTCCCTTGCGCGTACGTGCCCTGAACACGAACACGTGCTTTACTGACGCGGTCAAGATAGGAGGTACAAATGTGATAGGGCTTGCCGTCTTGCTTGGTGGAAACTCAGGTCCCACTAAATTCCTACTGTCACCGATTCATGTTCAGAGGCCCTGCAGCAACCCTTTGACCTTGCTTCGCCGCCTTGTGATAGAGGCGCCTAAGGCCTAAAGCAGTAAACTGTAGTACTTCACAGGGCAGCATGCATATTTTTCCATTCAGTGTTTGAGGTACTCAGCCTCCAGAATGGTATAGTGACCTCATGGGGCAGTAACTCGCGAGGTGTTGTGTAGTGAACAGCTGGCCTACACTGTTACTACGATAGATCCCTAGGTTAGACAGAATAGGTGGACACGCTACTATCTCGCTCTTAGAGCTATGATTCTCGCTGAAACCACTAATAAACACCGTTAACAAAAATATATATGATCGAGCTCCTATTATTGTTCCGCAAGGAAAACCGAGAATAGTAGAACTGATCCCCGACCCTCGCTGAAGACCAGGTCCAGAGTCACAGCAACAGCTTCACACCCAGCCCCAAGCTGGTGCCGGCTGGCGAGCACTGTGATCCTACTAAGCTGCCTTTCTGTCTAAAAGTGCCCCAATACCTGAAATATTCTACAGTGTTCATTTTTTCCCTGATATTAGCCCTGTAGAGGCCGCACCACAGGTCCATTGTAGTGCCTGTGCACTACATGTTGACTGAGAGCGGCGGAAGTAGCAAATCTGGGAACTTGACTAATTCGGCTTTTATCTTGCCTATCGTACTAAAACCAATGTTAAAGCCTCTTTAGGCTGGAAAGGTTCTTCAAGTTTTGTCCCCTCAATTATTTAGCAGCGACGAAATGCAAGTGCTCGCTTCGCCGTCTCCACGTGCCGTTGCCTAATGGGGATTTGCTCCATACAAGTACCTGCAAATTCCCTATAACAATAGTTAAGTGTACTTTCTTTCTTCTGCTAGACTGTTCTTACCTTTGTAGCAGCTGTACATCATTTGTTTCGCCTTGCTGTGGAGCACCAATAGAAAACGTTTGTTTTGAGTTGACCACCCATTTTCCTCGGCTTCCCAGCTCAGTCACATTTCGCATAGCTGAACGACCTTTCCTGCTGCTCTCCGAAGAGCTTGACCCCCTTACACGCACCAACGCTTCAAGAAGCGCATGGTGGACGTGGGTGGTCGGTGAGTACCGGGTTGTACGTCCGACTCGGAAAGCCAGCACCAAATAATTTTTTTATTCATTTTATGCCTTGCTTTCCGCTACAGTGCAGTCCTCTACCGATTCTGAGGTTTTTTATCCCAAAACGCCATAAAGCAATGCAGAATGTACTATGGGACGTTCGCTCAACGACTGCCAATATCAGCGGCAGCAAGTTCCTCGTGGATGTTAGCCAGCCGCTGAAGACCACACTCACCCTTAAGTTATCTTATAGATTTTTTGGGCGCAAACCTTATGCATCTTTACGAGAGCCGTACGAATGCGGGAATAGCTGCAGGCTCAGTGAAAATTTCACCGGGATTGAACAAATCTTTTTCGTGTCTGCCGCGCCAGGTTTGTGTCTTGCGCACCTCACTCACCGTGCGAAGCAATCATCCGTTAATACTGGGGCATCCAGTGGACCCACATCTCAAGCCATTTCTTACTCCCTTGCTGACCATTGCACAGGCAATCACTTCCCTTTGCTTTGAGATTCAACCTGGTCGTTAGTGCGAAGAAGCACGCGGTGAGAAACTGTTCTGCAATGACAAAGGGATGCCTTGCGTCCAGAGCTTCTTTTTGTCATTGTGTGATGGCGGCACGTCAAACACATTGATGCAAAGCGGATCGTAGCTTCCAAAAAATAGGAATAGAAGGACAGGAATGCTTGCTTCTGTAATAAACAAAGTAACAACATTTGGCAGTGCAAGTGAGGTTTCTACGGTGTTCAGTCCAGGTGCCTCCTTCTATATAACGGTTTTCCAGTCTTTTTGTGGAGGTTTTACCTGTGGAGAAGCTGGAGAAAAACGCCGTTTTTTATATCAACAGACACATTATTAGCTGTGTACCGGTCAGAAAGTGCATGTCTAGAAATGGCTGTCTGTAGAAGGAAATCGTGCTCTATTGTTCATACCCACTGTTGCAGTCGCTGCCGATTCATCAATGGGAGCACCTGAACCTCAGAACCAAATTGGCTTACCTGTCTCCTATGTATTTATGTATTTAGCGAATTGTCTCTGTCCTTTGTGAACTCCTCTGTTTGTTCAGCGTGCGTCCAATATCTGATTCCTCTCTGGTAGGCCCCTCCCACAATGATATTGCACTGGCTCATAACGGGAGCTGAACGAAGTTTTGGTGTTTACCTGATTGGTTTTAGAAAACCAACATTTGTGGTATGCTGGCACTTCTACGAATGAGGTGGACCAACAGTCTTCGCCTCCAACCGGTTCGTCGGAGGACAACCAGCAGAACGCCTTACCGACTGCAGGGGAAGCATGCTGTTTCTCATCGTCCACGCCCATCAAGGAGCCAAAGTGCACAATGATCGCGGCAACAAAGTTAAGAGCAATTGCAAAACATCGCCTCTACTTTCACCCATTGTGTTCCGCTGCTTTTTCCATACATTTCCGGAATATGTATGGCAGGAACAACGTCCAACCTGGGGCCAGACAACGTTGCTTCCCTACCCAAGCCAAGCTCGGGGACGCTGGCCGGCGAGTGCAGTGCAGAGACAATAATTCATTCCGAACAACACAACAAATTATTTCGGCTCTATTATATTGGAGGGTGGAACAGTATATGGCGCAGCTGCCCTGTTTACTCGAACCATTTGACAGTCGGCCTTCGTTGACCATAGTCTTTAGCGCCTATTTGGAATTTTCGACGGCAGCAATTATGTCACTTTGGAGGAGTCCGTCGACTTCCTGCACATTGTTTAGTGAGAAAATAGTTGACTTGGCGTGCTGCAACCTACTTCATGCAGCAAAGGAAGTGGTCATATATACTGAAGCGCACCTTCTGGCTTATGAAAACCCCGCATAAAATTCATCAAGATACCGCTTCAGGTATGCTCAAGAATCGACGGCTTTAGGATGATCTGCTAATACTCCGGACGAATGAAAATATGCACGTCGGGCGACGAGAGCACAATGAGATGATAAGCCATTAAAATTTACCAGCGACCAGTTCTTGTCTTGCGTAGAAACTCCTATGATTAGCTGAGGTACGACCGTGCATATTTTCCAAGGAGTCTGAATGTGAAGACCCAGTTGTTCGAATAGGCCTGACAATGGCTCCATAAGTGTGTACTTTGCACCGCCAAGATTGGGTTTCCTGCCTCGGTTCATCCAGCAGAAGAGGTAGCTAAAATCCTACCTAAGCAAAAGCACTACTTCACCTTCCTGTTGCGCTCCGTCATTCTCAACCTGCTGTGCGCTCTCCACGCCTAAGTAACACCGGCCTATCTGGCCAACGAAATCTTGCTCTACTTGCCGTGAATTAAATTCGCTGAGTACCTCACATGATCGTACACGAGCAGGCTCGCATGCCTGGGATAGCCCCGGTTGCTTCTTGTTCTTTAGGCGCCATAGCACAATTGAGCGCGCCGCCGTGATACAGCTGCTTCAGTTTGTGGACGTAATGCTTCTGGCCATGTCGGGGTTTCCCCAATAGATACAGCGGCTCAACCAATAGCGTCATCCCAGACGGCAGACTAGTTCTACTCGTGTTTTAATTATCCTGAAGCATTTGCAAGACAACGCATGAATTTGAACGCTTTGTACTGTACCAGAATTCTCTTCAAGACCCTGGGAGATAGTTAGACTAGCAAAACTTTGAGGTACAGCAGTGCAGCGAAAATCTGCTAGGAGTGGGGGGCTTCAGTTCTAGCCTCATTCGGAACGCAGATGCCTCAAAAGTGCAATAAAAGCAAATTCGCGTGCCTCCGCGCGGCTCTTTTGAACTACTGGGCGATGGCACAAACAGACTTCTGTTTTTTGGATTCATCTGACCTCTACAGCGCAAAAGCGTTTTTGAGAGCAGTTTTGGCTTAGCCCGTCACCAATTCCAGCTGCAACTGCGACCATGTAACTAGAGCCATATAGCCTTATGGGACGAAGTTGAGTGTTGGAAAAGACCAGAAGCCCCATAGAAATCTTTGCAAAAGTGCAAGCGTAAGGACACCAACTTCCATCTCGGGTGGCTCTTTTGCGTGGATCTCCCCGTTGGGTGAACGCGTAGGTGCGGTTAGCTCCGTTTGAGCTGCCTTAATGCTGGAATCTCAGCGCCAATACTCAACGCGGTGGAAATCCTCCGATGCGCTTTGTGGTGTGCATTAATTCAACGCACACGGAGGCTCTGACCGGAAAAAGAAGAAAGCCTGAAATGCTATTGATATGGTAATCAGTGACTCCTTCGTATTCCGGTAGACGCGCCGTTGACCTTCCAGTTGCTCAGCTTAGCTGTTCCTAGCGGACGCAGAGCCAAAGTGTCTGAGATCCCAGCTGATGCTCCATGAGAGTGGGACAGATATTTTGCGCTCTCCCACATGCATGAAATGCAACTAATTCCACCTAACAAAGGACAGTGCTTTAGGCAAAGAAGATCTTTACTGTTTGCAGTAGGCCAGGTTTGTTCCTTGTTTATACCTCGCTGCACAGAGTGTTCGGAGAGGCAGCTAAAGGAAATCGCAATGCCAGCATTCAGGATGTATAGCCTCGGCTGGCTTTGCAACAGTGGTGGCTTCTATACCTTCTTGTTGGAGTTGTTCATTGAAGGAATGCAAGCAAAGCCTTCATTTGGGCCTGGCATTCAAAATTCAGCGCGAGTTTAACCCTAGATAGGGCTGAGAAATAGGGTCCACCTCCGTTGTCCCCAAATCAAATACCAGAGAATCCATCTCACAGACGTGTGGTGCACATTCGATTGAGTTCTGCACAAACAGGAACTGGCGTTGCTGAGGGGCATATTAACAGACCAGTGGCAGAGTTAATAATGCCTATTGGCTCTCTAACACGGTCCTGCTGGGTGTAAGAGCGCCTGTGATGGTGGCTGCTCGCCTTGGACTTCTTGTATTGAAGCGCTTCCTGGCTCCTCATAAATGTTGCAGCTTCTTGTACAATTCTATCATCCAGACGATCCCTACAACAAGCTTGGCCTCGTCCAAGCGTTGAACTGCATGCACAATACAGGGCTGCACCGCAATTCACTCCGTCTGCTTGCTTCTGCAAACGATCAGCCCTAGCGTGCATGCACTTCGAGCGGACACAATATTGGTTTCAAACGGGAATTGGGCAATTTAAGTCACTTCCAGGTTCCAGGGCTTCAAGTGAATTCCGCCAGGGGAGTATCGGCTACGTGCCTTGCAACTAATATTCAATTCCATGGCTCATAATCGAGTTGCTCTCCACCTTTTTGGAGGTAGCAATTCAACTGCTGGCTGCTTTTTGGTTGATCCATGCTACACTGCGTATATTTCTCCTCCAAAGAGAGAGTTTTGACTGGAGAGGTACAAAATGGTTAACTTCCCTAACCGTCAGGTTTCCAGGCATTAGCAAAAATAACACTACTGGACGGGGGCAGTGCTGGCGTTGGAGCGTTTTCGAGAAGCACTACTGGCAGCGCGCCTACATTGTATGCTATCTATAAGCATGAGCAAGAAGTAGAGGTAACCCCACGAATATGAAACTCGCGCGTTATCTAGCATCCCCCCTCCTGCTCGGCGGCCTGGCCTCTTTACTCCAAACGACTAGAGACATGACTAATCGCTCATCAGCGAAAGCACTAAGTAGAACGTGCGGGCAAAGAGCGTGCACACCTGTATGCGTATGCATAGCTGCCTTTATCTGGAGAGAATTACAGGTTCATCTCTAGGATATAAAACACTTGTTGGCACCACAACAGTGTGTTGGAAGGGAAGGAAACAACTAAAACTATCATTTCGCTCACTATGGAGGGCGGAAGACCACCTGTATATGACACCATTTCCCAAATCCATCCGACAGGATCTCGCAAAAACTTTGCTGCTGGATGATCACGTGGCGCCCATGGGCTTAAGGAAGGGTTCGCGAGTGCTCAAAACAATTACAATCATGCTGCACTGCATTTAGTTTGACCAACATGCCTGTAGTGCTGCGGGAAACAAGGGCACAACGCGTACAAAAATTCCCTGCTAGAGCTCTCCATGCACTCCCCCTTTGGAAGCTTGATCGCCGAGTTTCTCAGCTACAATTTCGACGCTTGCGTGCGAAAACCGAGCTCGCCAATGAGCGGGTATGGACACAGGACTCAGCAACGGGCACATTTCACCAAGAAAACCTTAGCCCAACGAATGCAAGCAAGGGTTTTATTGCTGGAATTGCAAAAACCCCGATGGAATATAAATGAGCATTTTTTTTGCATGGTTTTATGAAATTCCTTCTGCTTTTTACATCTGCTTGCTTCGCGGGGATGGCTATCATTTCTGCAGACCTGTTCCTGGTAGTAATAGGCCGCGCACGCGTCTGCAACACCAAGGGTTGAGAACATGCGCAGCACAATCCCACTGGAAAAGCCCAGTGCTTGGGTGTATTCTTCTGTGCTTCTGCTTATTGCTGTGCTGTTTGTACACCTGGAATACAATTCCAAATGGTCCATGTTTGTTTTAGTTTCATCACGCTTCGCAGTGCGATGTTCCCACCATTGACTCTGCGCTTCATCTGTAAGAGGACAGACACAACTGCTCACCCGGAAGCCTCCAATGAAGGCACCAAATCCCCCACCACGAAACAGGTTATTCGGTGGTGGCGGTTTCCTGGAGCAGCAGTAGTTTGTCAACATAACAGCATTTTTGTTTCTTTTGAGAAAGTACCTCGAACGGCATTATGGACCATCAATTACAGCGGACGGTCGGAATCCTTGCGGCTAACATACTTTCCTCTACTTTCATCCCGCTTGCCGAAGCTTCCAGAAAATGTACTTGTATTTGCCAAGTAGGTCCGCCGCAAAGCGCCTAATTTGTTCATGTTGCTTTCTAGTTTGGGTGCTTCCTGCAGGCCTGTTCTTGAAAGCTAGATAGAGCCTTCGTTGTGCTCATCAAGATTTAGGAAAAATACAGCTAGACGACAGCTTATACGCAGCAGTCTCCTACGCACTGGCCTAGCACTCTATCCGTCATGGACCTACATTCAGTCACTTATTCGAATTAACAGGTTAGGAGTTAACCTTTCTGGTGTTTTTCTTACTGCGGCAAATTAGGGGGTAGGCCATACCTGGTGTGATTTGCTGCGTTTGTTTTGCTTGCCTAACACCTTCTGTCAGGTCTGACGCCCCTGCCGCTTCCCAAGAAGGCCCTACCGCACTAGATTTACCCTTCCGACGTTTTTGAGGCTGCCTCTTTTTGCAAACACACGCCCTGAAATCACTCGAACATAGCTCGATAGCGAAAAAGGATGTCATGAGGCAAGAATGTGCTACAGAATTTACAGCTGACAATAGTCAGGGCCCGATACGTCCTATGCAGGCAATCGCGTCCTTCTGACCTCCAATACCTAGTACTTTGGACCAAGGATATACGCAGAAATGCGGTTCTTCGAAACCAGGCCCAGGAAGCTAGCGATGCATAACGGGGCAGAAAGTCTGTTAGTGAGCTCAAGGGAAGGAAGGCGTGATCCAATAAGGGGCCTTGGTACGCGGCTGTTAGGCAGAGCGGAATTCTCATCCTTGTCGACGGCTAACCAACGTAGCATGGCTTTTGCTAGTAAGAGAATGACGATAAAGTCCACTTGGCATACGATCAGAGAGTTTGATGGAGCGCTGCCTATGTGGGCCTGAAAGCGGCTTAGTCGGTGAACTTTGGGGGAAATGGAAAGCGCAGAAAAGCAGAGGTGCGGTAGAGCGTGAGGCCAGGCGTAGCAAGAGACTCCAGTAAACGTTGTGGAGCACCTCGTCTCACGGTTGCGCATAAGCCAAGGGGCTACGAGTGCACCGCCCCCCCGGTTGACATCGTTATGTGAACCTGGAATTAAATCCCCGCAAGCTAGTCTCTGGATCCCCTGTTGAGCAAAGTGTTCCCAGTTCTCCTCCCGAACTCCTGTGCTTGCTGGAACACTGCTTGGTTTGCTCTGAGTTCCTGTTTAGTAGATGCACACGGGATGAGAGCTACGTTACATACACGTACAGTTGGTAACCAGCAGATATTGCCAAGCCCGCGCCCACCCCAAAAAAGACGAAGCATTTGCTTGGTTCATGCTTTTTATTTTTACTTGGAGGGTGTTTGGCGCCAGTATTTTCAACTAAGGGTACGCTGATAAGACAAACCCATTCACGCGCGGTTGGTTGTGCCAGTAGACAAGCTGGTTTTGTGGTAAAGCTGCGCAGTCAGTCCGGCAATCCATCTCAGGCTCGTGCGCGTGAATTGTCAAGGCGCACAATAAGAGATTTGTGGGTCGCGGACTTCTATGCGACTGCTGGACCGGAAGAAGGACAAGGGACCTAAGCCGCTTTAGCTTGTTGGCATAGGCTTGGGTCACAGAGTACGCGCGAATTTATCGACAATAAAAGCAACGGCAGCTGCGTTTCACGCTGCCAGATTTTTTGTTGTCGATTGGCCACTCATTGCCGTCGTAGAAGGATGTGTGCGACAGTGCCCTGCCGAATGAAGGAAGCGCTAGGAAAGGTTGGCGTAGTTGTGGCAGAGCACGCATGCCTGCCCCTACCGCCTCAGTCGAACCGTGCTGCAGCGAACATGGAGAAGGTGGGTTCGGAGGCAGAGGATAAAGTCTCTTTGAATATCCCCTGTTTAGGTTCAGGTAACGCATGCACCTGGCTGCCAGAGTCAAGTGTGTGCCGTGTGTGGCCGCTTCTTCCAGGAACATCTGCAGGTGCATGAAGAGTTTAAAGGATTCCACGGATCACTTGCGTAGAACTGGAAAGTGCTGAGGCACCTGCAGATTTCCCTCGAAGCACGCGCGCCTGTCGATGCTCTGCTGTAGTAGCTGGGAAGCTTCATCGACTCCCACCGCCTGTGCAGCAGTTTCAGATGCGCAACAGTGGTCTCCATGTTGGCGGCCTTTCCCTTTTAGGCGATAAGGAACATATGCAATAGGGCCACCATGGGTCTGGGTAACCGGAATAACATGGTTGAACGCGCAGGCGTTTTTGAAGCGAGAGGGCTGGCGAGGATGAGGGGCAGCAGTACAGAAAGAAGCTCAATAGTCTTCTTGAATTTGCTGCTTTCAGGCAACTGGAGGAAATGTTGCTTCCAAAAAGCTCTTGCGCATTCTTTACGGGTATGTGCATTCGAGGGAACGTTGTAGGCTTCCTTGTACTCTGGAAAGCTGTGATGTTTTAGGCCGTTAGAGTTAGGTATTTGCTCAAGGGAACAATTCTGCCACACGGGTCCAGCGCGTTGGGTTTGCTGATTCACCTCTGAATGAACCTGCCCAGAGTTTGGCCAGATTTGTTTACTAGAATAAAAGGCGCCGGGTAATGGGAACATTCTTTCGAGGACTGCAACGCAAGACGACACAATGCCGGTATGCCCATCATTAGAACTCCACGGGAGAATCAGGCTCCACTGCAAGGTAGCTGAGCTGTCCATTAAAAAGTGAGTAGACGAAATGGAGCAATGCCTAGCGACTGGAATGCGAGGGATCGAAGTTCACGCCTTGAGAGTCAGGAGGAATGCATTGTGCAAAGCACCGTGTACCGGCAATTCCCCTAGGAGTTTAGAGGGGCAGAGACGGGGCGATTCATCGCCGAAAAAACCTACCCAGGACTAAATTCTGTAAATTGAGCCCACGCAATGGCAGTGCCATTTTTGGTGCGATTGCTGGACTGCCCAGAGCACCAGGCCGATTGCTGGTGGTGTTGAGTACGGCATGATTAAGCACTGACGAGAGCTGTCAGTCATGACTTCTTAACGGCACGGAATAGATTTTCGGCCACACTAAGATAACAAATCTTTCGCATAAATTGGTGGGCGACGGGCAGTCGGTTTGGTTCTCTGACACCCGTTTTGCACTGCATTTGCCCGAGGGGTTGAGCTGATCTGGGCGGCGCTTTGGTAACGGCGCAACAAGGATGGAGTGCGCTGATGGATTGTATGATGAGCAATAGTACATGTGCATATATGTGCGAGGATGATCAGAGCTGGACTACGCAGGGAAAACTGTCGTTAAGCTGCCTGCCACGAGGTCGATCAGGTGGCTTTAGCTGTAAGGGGACCCACCGTATTCTGGGTCGCGATAGATTGCGAAATTTTGCCTCAACTAGCGGGCAGATTCAGCGAGTGTACTATGCCAGTTAGGATGACGCGTAAATGGTTGTACGGAGCAAGATAGCGCATCTGTCTTTTCGTTTAGTTGACCCTGAAGGCAGCCCTACCTGGTTGTAGTTGATACGCACCTGATAGGCAACGGTGGACCTAATACGGTCCCAGGAGGGTAGCCGGGCATATGGCAAGGAATGGTGGTAAAATACCAAGAACTACTTTTTAGCACCTTGCCAGTGGTAAAACGCCGAGGGGAAGTGAATACGCTGCAACAAAGTATACAAACTTTGTCTTAAAAGAACGAAATCAGTCTAAAGCGCACGGCAGGAAAGGCACGTGTAGAGTGGTTAGGGTAAAGGGGTTTCTGGCTGCTTCGCGTGCGGATTGTCTTGGGAAGTGGTATACACACGCATAATATAGATTGACGTTAGCCAGTGATTGGGGTTAAACTTAGGTCTAGCAAATCAGATGCACGGGGCCAATTTAGTTTCACATAGACACAGATTTGGAAAGAACCTAAATTGATAGTTTGCTTGCTCGACTGTAATTTCACTAGCTCCTCGCAGCGGTGTCCAACTTCTTTAGCACACTCAAGACCTACGATTTGCGATGGCGCAGGTGGTCAACAGACGCCCTGAAAAGTGAAGCATGCTAACTTATTTTCAGGTATATTCTGGATATGGCAGATACCTACGGTTTGGCAGGGCGTCGCTCTCGCTGGCGCGCATTGCTTGGACAGTACGCAAAATAAAGGGGACGCTGGCTTTTGCGTTATTTATCATTGTCTTGCCTGTTATTATAGCGGATTAATACTATTAAACCCATGAACCAAGAGCAAACGAATTCCCTATTCTGAAGTTAGGTCCCAAAGACTCCAAGAGCGACCGGATGATCCTCCTGTTGCGCTGCACCCAAATCTGCAGTTTAGCGAGAGCAATCAACGGTCTCCCTCCACCAACTTTTACTAAGAAAAAATGTCGTCTGGCGTTAAACGCTGCTGTACGTTCGATTTGTGACTCTGGAGAACGGTTAAAACTGCACCGTGGAGACAGTCTGTGCCTAAAAGTTCGTTAGGAGCACAGACCAGCACTTTTTGCTGCGCAGTTGAGACCCAGTCTGTCCTAGTGACGGTCACACCTTGAGTATTTTTATGCGAAGCAAATTCGGCATTCACGCTCTTTCCGAAAGAAGAAGTCTTAGGGAATGCCGGGGTCGCCCCTATTCGTAGTTGGGTTCTTTGTCGCTGTGCTATCGAGTGAAGGAACTACACCCCAAGAAGCTTCTGATAAGCTGCTAATGCGAGTTGTTGTGTATGCTTTAGCTACAAAAATACTCTAGCTTTGGCACTGGTTTTGTATCCATACCTAAGCGTACACGAATGGTTTGAAATGCTGAAGAAACATAAGCTGATTTGGCGAACGTGCAGGGTAAGCAGCTATTTGAAGATTCGAACTTTTATGAAACCTCCACCATGTGCGTGTGTAAATGACCCTCTTCTGCAAATAGATGTGTGTAGGCTGTTGTTCTACTTGCCGGCAGAAAACTGTTTTGGTGACGCCAAAGACTTCACAGAGTTACTGCTTCCCCACATGATCGCTGTATCTACGGCGCGTTTCTACCAGCAGCAAACCTGCTTTGCACCTGTGCACTACTGGAGAATATTTGGGTAAAAAGAAGCAGCAGTCATGTCTCGCGTTCTCACAGCACCTCTGCAGTTTTCTCGAAATTGTCGGTACAGGTTGCGGTGTTGGACGGCTATCTGGAAAAACTCATTAAATTGCCACGGGCACAGTCATAATTGGTTAGAAAGACGAAACCACTCTATAAATGTGTTGATTTTTCAAAAACGCTGTTGTGCTTAACACACCCATAAATCTAGATGCTACAGTTTGAGGTTCAACATAGCTAGAATATTGGAAGGAATTAGTGGTTCCCTCTGGCGCGCAACGAAAGGCGTACGGATTTGGACCAGCACCGTTGATAAAAAGCAGCGAAGCCGGTGAGCCTGCGCTGGGTAATTCGTCGCGAAAGACTATCTATATACGCAAAATAGGTAAATGGATTTCATTATCGCAAAAAAAAAACTGCTGGCAAAAAGAGCCGAATTTGTATTGGCCTTTGGCTACCGAAAATCACTAATAAAGAAAAGCTAAACGATGAAAAATGCTGAGCTTTGTCCAAATTGGGGCCATCGAGTGGTCACAACCCATAGAAATTTCCGCGGATATCTCGATATCGGACTATGCATTACTCAAATTACAGTGCGTTCAATCACACTAATTTCGGCCTAGCGCACCGGGTGATTCAAGCTTTTTCAATCACATGTGCAGCAAAAACATTTTGAGGCGAATATAAAGCATTGGTGGCTAGGGGCCAGTGCACTGTACTGTTTTTTCTTTCTTGCAGAATCAGCAGTGTATATATTCATCGTTTCGAGCTTCCTGGAAGTCGATCAGCAAAAAGGTTTTGAAGAGAATAGCGGCCCTCCACCAGTTCCAGATGGTTCTAAGCATTGATCAACTCTGATGCATTAACGCCCTGGTGGAACATTGTGAAGCCGTGCCGTGTTCTGGGGGAGCTACAGCTACATTGAGCATCGGGAGAAGATAAGAACTAATTTTTGGCATCATTTTCTAACGACGTTTATTGCCTGGAGGGTGTAACTACTATAGAAGGGTGTTGCATGAAGTAGGCACTTCTCAAAAATGGTTTCTTGTCACACGACCAGCATGGAGGGGTGCACAGGCAGGAAAAGAAACCCATTGGCTTTAAGAGAGGATGATCAGCGTTACATAAAGACAGCCTCGCTGTGCATATGTATCAATTTGAAAAAATATGCTCACCTGCATGCTGTATCCCTGGCCCGTGAGACAGCGCTTGCTTGGTAATCAACCTACCACTAGTTGAGCTGGGCGTCCTGTTAGGACAAAATTCTACGTAGGTCAGCTCGTCTGCTGCTGCGCAAGAATTATTCGACGAGCAAAAATAGTGTAGAAAGCAGAAGGAACCACCTGGTCAGTTCCAGCATAGCTCGTATATCATGAGGGAACCAGCCTCTGCATTAGCTATTAAGCTTTCACAATATTCTGCATTCCTAGATCGTGGCAACATTGTGTGAGAAAACGATACACTTTACAACAGATAATCATTGTAGCTTTCTGGTAGCTAACTAGAGCCCTACTTCTGCGTTGACGCTGCTTGGATAACTCCTTTGCAACACACGTCATCGAACCTCCCTTTAAAAAGCTTGGAAATGATGTGTTAGCCGAATCCCGTTGATCAGGGTCGTTGTGAGCTTCGCTGCATGCTTTTCTGTTTCCGCGCTCTGCGCTCCCAACTCGCAAGCATGCGCGCCTCAAGCAATCCTCATTTTGCATGTATTGGAGAAACTCTACCGGGTTTTATCTTCACACACCAGCGCGCAGGTGACTATTATAATGCGAACAGTCCTGCTGGCGGTTGCACTCAGGCAAGCTACCGAAACAAAGCTAACTTAGCCTAGTTCTCTGTGCTTTGGTTCTTCAGCATTGCGGATCAGATGAATGTAGCTTGACATTCAAATGTCATAATGTCCTAGTACAACAAACCAGCAAGCCCGCAATCAGATAGGAAACATAGTCTTCCATTCCCGCCTTACGCTTCTCCCAATGCTACATTAAAATCCTAGCAGCACCTCCATATACAAGTGCAGCCACTAAGAATCCTATACGGAAACGATGGTGTCAAGCGGGCAGAGTCCATGGCGGTCGTTGGCTTTCAAAAACTTGCGCGTCAGGGAAAAATAAGAGAAACAAATCTTCGTGACCCAACTGTGGTATTTTGCGCAGAGCTCTCTGTAAGATAGGGCGCTTTTCGCAACCGGCGGAGAGGAATCACAATCGTGTTAGAACGCACATTCGAAGTCCACGTAACGAGAATGTCTATACAAATTACTACTTTTCACCCCCATTAAAAAGCCTGCAATTCTATGCGCAGGACTTTTCCCTCCGGTCGGGATGGGTGTAGTGGGCAGGAAACTCCGAGGCGGCATGGCTGTGACACTCAAATAGGTGGTTTTCCGATCTCCTGCATTGGATTCGCCAGAGACTGCCTCACTCATGGATGGAACGAAATCCTCTTCCAGGCTGTGAACCCAGTGTGTAGTGCCGACGTATGGCCTGGAGCAGACCCGGAAAGGCGAAATGCTAAGCCTTACGAAGAAGGCGGGGTTACGCAATGGGTGACGGGCAGAGGATTGCACTAGCCACCTGTGGTTGAGTGCTCATGACAGATTTCAACAGATTTCATAAGTTCGTTGGTAGTGAGATGTATAACAAGACTGTCGACGACCTACGCAACTGCCAGAATCATAGGCAAGAAGTTACTTATCATGGGGCTTATAGACTGTCGAAGATATTGATACCGGCTCTCTTGTGTCAACTTTGCAGACGCTGGAAGTGTCAATATTGCTCCGCAGTTTCATTCTGGGATTGCTATCAAACTCTTGGACTGCGACTTCGCAGCATGTTCAAGCTAACTTGTCAGTCGCCAGCCAATAGCACACACCCCATCGAATCTCGAATCTCACTAAAGTTGCGCGGGCAGCTAATAATCTAGAGTGCTGACCTGAACGCTATGCGCAAGAACGACCACCCCAAATCACCCAGTTTAGATCTAGGAGGCTTGGGTAGACAACCTGGCAAATGACCCAGAAGCCCCATCAATGCAACCGACACCTCAGAAATGTCATTGAAAGAAGGGGAGGAGATACCCTGCTATACTGCGAGGACAGCTGCGTCCGTCATCAGCCAGGGCACCAACCGAATAGGCATGCTGAAAAGTAGAAGGAAACCCTGAAGTGAAATTTGGTTTGGGTTGTTGCTCACCCGGCCAGCTCCTACCCATCAAGTGTACCCAAGACAGAAATGGGCTTTCAAAGTAAATAGGAAGGATACTCCGGTTTAGCTGTGCAGGCGGTTCCAGGAATAGCCTGCCTAGGCCGACGGCACGCGAGCGGCGGAGGCGTGCACGCGTCCTGTCAACTTCTTGTCCTGTCCAAATATTATTGGACATGCAGGCATCGCCTCTCGCGATGCCTGACGCATTTTCGTACAAAGCATGCGTCCGGCAACACTAAACAGTCCCCTCATATGATTAGGCAGGCAAGGCCACTGAGAGACCCAGACGCAAACGGCAACGGGTACATCACTCTCCTAGCGATTCAAGGGTTATGATGCTTAGGCCGACGGGGGGCGACAGCCGGAGGCGCGTACGCGAGAGCCAGTTCCTGAACTGCCAACTGTGCCCGGCTTCTTAAATCAACGGATGGAGGGCCTTACAATGAGTAGCAAGCCTCCCGCTCAAACGAGAGAGAAGCCTGTGCTGCCTAGGGAGCTCCCAGCTAGACCGCACCAAGCCTTCTCCGCCCAATAGGGTGGTCAGTGTGGCCGGATCCCTCTGATGCGCGCCCAGCAGGAACCGACCCCGTACGAGGAATGCCATCTGCTTATGTGCCTAGCCGGGGGCCTAGTCCGCAAGAGAAGCCGTCCTATGCAGCACAGCTGCGCTGGAAGAGGACGCGTCTCCTTCGCTGCCAGCAGGACGACGAAGCGTGGCACCAATTTACATTGACGAGGGATCCTCCTAAGTCTTGTTGCTCGGAAAGCATGTTGTATGTTTGGTCTATTTATGCGGTTAAGGGCACCGACGTTGTTCGCTCGACGTTGGAATTTGTCCTGACCGAGTTGTGACTAAGCAGGAAGCCTGCAGCATTAAGCAGAAGGAGCTGACGGAAGGGGACGAGGAGCAAAGCGCTGGAACAGCCGGCGAAAAAGCCACAACAGCAGGGGGCAGGGCCAGTGAACAAGGTAGCGCATGATAAGGACGACAGCAGCAGCGGGGCACGTCAAACTTGTTCCGCTGGCAGCGATGCGGGTCTAGTTGTGCCAGATCAAGCGGAACGTCTTGATATGCTGTAAAGCCGATTGTACCGGCCCCAGCTGGCAAATAGGTGGCCGCCAAAATCGAAAGACAGTGCCCCACTGGCCTAGTACCTCTGCCCTGCACTGCAAGAACGGTGTCTGGGCTTTGCGTGCGAAGGGATACGCTAACGATTTCGCAGCCTTCCTCCACCCCCTGGCCAGGACAGCCTGATGCCGAACGTTATCGCCCAGCGTGCGTTGGTATTGAGTCTCTTTCCTGGCGCAATTCAGGGACAATTTCTCAAAGACTTAGGGCTGCTCTACACTGGTGAGGTGCCACACTTGTCTTGAGGAACTTCCCGCAAAACCCTAATTTTATTGGTCGGTCGGCTCCATACAAGGAGTTCCTCGGGGTAACTTGGTGGGCCCAGAGAAGCGTCTGACATTTCAAAAGAGCGGAAGCCCTGAATCTAAGCGCCCCATTGACACTCCCTCTTCCGTGAGCAGTACAGCCACAGGAACACACCCACTCGCGGAGAAATGCCTAAACAAGTCATGCTGCAAGAAAAACGCAAAGGTGTGGCTAAAGAAAGCAAGCGCACGGTTTCAGATGTACCTACCATCCACCCGCGATGTTTGCAGCGTTCGTCTGTTGTGCATTAAAAAGCCGCAAAGAACAAATATCATAACGAAATGCTACCAACCGAACAATTAATCAGGAAGCCTCAACAGAAGCAACGGGCCACTAAACTTAATGAAACTGGTGATATCCATACCTTCGTATCACCCCATGAAGGGCGGGCAGGGGCGAAGGAATTCTGGACCAACACCCAGGAAACACAGCTCCAGACCAACGGCGGGACAGTGAATGGAGAACGAAAGCGAATCAGTGCAAAACGGTCAGAATACTCCTCTGGGAGCGACGCTTGCATCCCCATGTTGGCCGCGCCACGCTCCCCCCCGGAGTTACAGTCAGGCGAGGGAGCCAGGCGCTGTGGGGCGGGCGCGAGGACATTGCGTGCATTACTGCTGGCCCCCTTTCTGCATGTCCCTCCTGGCATCAACCAGAGATGCTAATGAGCCACGTAGCTACCGTCGTGCCATGCAATAGACCCACCTAGGTTGCGAAGCAAACCCTCAGCATGCACGTGTTTAAAGGCCAATCTTCTAAGACTTTAGCGTTCTAATATACACCACAACTACCTCATTTGCTTCTGCTGCTTCACCCACACCCCAGGGAGCAGACGCACTTGTTGTCAACCAGGGAGAGCGCAATGGCTTGAAAACCCCGCCTGCATATCCCCTGTGAAGGATTACCGCCATTATACATACGTCGCCTCCACCTAAGTATGTACTGCAATGAGCATCGAGTAGTGGTTCGACAAACTGCTCACGCCGTCAGAAGATTACTTCAAGGTACCGCTTGCATTTATGAAGCGGTAGGAGATGAAAGTTATCCCAGTTGGGCTAAAATAGAAACTGAGAACATTCCCGGATAGCACTAACTACACGCGACGGATGGTGAGCTAGTGCTGAGATAGCTGCCATCCAAACATAATACGGAGCACCGACAATCACGCGCAGCACCTGGGGCTTTCTATTGAAGATTTTTGTGGAACAGAGAATGCAAGAGAACTTCAAAATAGAAGATACCGGGCGCGGTGCGTGGCATCCTTAACGGCAGCTGGCATAAATTTCGCTTCTCCCTGAATCTCTCTAAAGTTCTGGCTGTCAGTTAAGTAACTGCCCAATCGAATCCTTACGCTACTCACTAGGTAGTGATGGGATCACCCTGACGACAGCGAAGATCAACGCCATTGAAACCTGGCCTGCAAAGGCGCAAAGCCAGCCGCCAATAAAGTAATTCGTTTGATCAGTCAATTATTGCAGAATATTCACCGGGACGGCATTATCAGCGATGCCGGGACAACTCGATGAACTAACGAAGATGGATCTGCTCGTCGCAAAGACGGTAAGGGGAGCAACAGCGGCCAAGGCAATCAAGCACTTTTTGTAACAATATCTGTGTACAGGCTGTTGACTCAGAGAAGCCTATCTCCCTTGTAGAGATGCGTCCCGGCGCGCAGCTTGCGACGGGCTGAAGCCTGACGCCAAACAACTGGAGTGCATGGGCATAAGGATGGCAGCAACTGGCGACTGCTATGGCATGCATAACACAGGATCCTTACGTTAATCGGAACTTTGGCAACGTCGCAACGGCTCCTGCTGGAAATTTCCATATCACCTTACACTGCACAGAAGTCGTTGCATTACCTAACGAAAGTGAAGGCGGCGATGTCTTTTTGGTCACGCACTTCTGGATAGTTGAGACCTCTGACAGATTTTAACGATCTCAAGCACCGGCCTATAGCCGCCCTCGTAGTTGCCAGTGCTATCTCGAAATGCCCATATAGTCACCCGGATATGCCAAAGCATCAATGACGCAGGGAGCTCACTCAGCAGAAGTCATCGAGTGCTGCTTCCTTTTGCATGCAGCAGAGGGGTGCAGGGGGACATCTATCTTCCCCACATGCACCTATATTTAGGCACAGCGGGGAGAAAGCTCACGAGTTGAAGATAAGGTTTGATGGTGAATGACGTTTCACCGAACTGCTCGAGCAGCAGCCTCGATACTTGCTCCAGATCACAATCAGCGCTTCGCAGCAGTGAAAGCGGTATAAATTCAAAATCCGCCAAATTCGTTGTTGTGTGTGATGCCAGACGCACTGCATCCTCTGGGTTCGGGCAAATGCACCTTGCCCCTGCATGTCATGTACGATCCGCCCGCATGATCCCCCGAAAAGAGGCTACACAATGGGGCATATTTTTTGGCAACAAGTTCCTGACGATGTAAATAGTCCTGTGGGGGCATCCCCGAGAAACATCCACAGCAATCCAAGCGTAGCCTGCGGCAGTTCTGCCATTGGTGCCAATATGAACAGAATGGGCAAAAGATTCCCTAGTCGTCATTAGAGCAGGCTGAGGACGTTGGTGGGTACGGCAAAGAGGGAAACTGCAACGGCCGCCACTCTCGAGCATTCTACCAGACGCGCTGGTGCGTTAACTTGGACTGCATACTGCTTCACCGCCGGTTGCGTTGTGTATTTTGTTTCAGAGTTACGGGAGGAATTATCCAGCAAACGCCTGGTGTCCCCAGACAGAAGCCCAGGCAGGGGGAGCGCACCGGAGTCTGGAAGAAGTGCTATGCGGTATTCAGCTAGGCGAGCAAGCGTGGGAGGCTTTGCATTCTGCACGTGGCCTCCCTAACAAGGGCTCTGCTAGGGTGAATGGCCGTGGCCGCCTTAAGCTGCCGGCCAAGGGAAATCCGCTAAGCGCAACAAATCAATCATTTTGAAGAGCTTGCCCAAAGCACATCGCCTGGCACGCACGATATTTTCCACTCAGTTGGTGGATCTGGCAGTGGCCAATATCCCGACAGCGGCGGCTGGAGAAAGTAGCAGCCCCAGGCAAGAGAAAAGAGAACTCCAGTATGAAGGAGGGCAAGCGTTTTCGTTCTGAACGTGTCTTCTCGAGAAGTCACGAACAACAGAATGTTAGTTCCGCTTCCTGTGGGACTTCAAAGTTAGATAAGATGCGACGGCTGCATCTAGTCCAGCTTTTGGCCCTTTAATACAATAGCTTCCCGCCTTGTGGGTGTCCGTATTGCAGAGCGGCAAGCGATCCGCTCAAGGGGAGGTGCAGTGTGAAGGTTTACATACTACTGGCGGAGACAGAAAAGTCTCCAATGTTAAGTATGAGGTCTAGAATTCGCTGTCAAGCTGGTTCCAGGGTGTAGACTAAGAGTTTCTGGTGGTATGGCTTTTATTCCGGGGGAATGCGGCAGCATGGCAGCCCATTAGCGAGCAGGAACATCACACAAAATTCATCGGCGCACTAACGGCCAGACCATCCATGAGGAGTTGCAAAGCGAGATCGCGCCAAACATATCCTGTATACTCGAACTATGAGAAATTTTCAGCTCACCGGAACCGTCTATGGGGTGGAATAATCCAGCTATCTCGCACAGACATCGCCAATGCTTCGTGAAGCAAAGGGGTCAAGCAAGCCACACGCCCCATTTTCGTCTGTTTAAATGGTATTTCTATTTAAATGTAACGTTTAGGGTGAGGTATACTGTGCTCAGCATGCAGCTGTTCTGGCCCCTACGCCCACTGCCTCTCGTGAGTGTGTGTGTGTGTGTGTGTGTGTGTGTATGTGTGTGTGTGTGTGTGTGTGTGTGTGTGTGTGTGTGTGTGTGTGTGTGTGTTTTGCCTAGGTCCTTGAGGCACTGAGGCACTGTGCGCAGATTCCGTCAGTAGTGGACGAGGGTGAGCTTCCTTAGGGCAACGTCCTTTCTCGGCTACTTTGGTTGTACTCCAGCTTAGAGTGGTCTTTACATTAAATACAAGACTTCATTGCCCGAAGGGATTAGAGAAGTGGTTACTTTGTAGGGAAGTGCTCGTAGAACAACGAAAACCCCAAAGCCCTACCAAAAGCCCCAGACAAGGTGTAGGAAACAGCTACGGAGTAGAGGTAGTCTTCCTACATCTGGAACAGCCCGTCACAAGTTGGGGCTGTTCCTAGGCCTTTGCGACCTGTTGAATTGTTTTGTCTAGGGAAAGTGCACAGTACGCCATGAGGGGATTATCGTCTGTACCTTGCGCCTGGAAGAGAAGGATGGCTCGCCAAGACAAGATAGCCTGCCGAAGGGAAGTAGAGTGGTGCCCCACAGTTACTTGTTCAGGGAAATTGAGCCGAATCTGGAGAATCTGTTTGTTCCGATAAGCCCCTGTTACAAGCTAAGTTACTTTATACGAATGATGCAACAGAAGAGCTGCGTGCTGGCTAATCTGGCCCAGCGCTTGCAATGGGATGAGGCTAGCTGGAGCGCTTTTTTTTGACTCCCTGCAGTTGGCTGAGTCTGCTCTTTTTACGTTGACAGAAAGGAGTAGTGAAGTCTCCAAATTGTCGACAAGGTTCCGCATGTTACTGGCCAAACTTAATCGTAAGGCATCAGAGGTAAACCAAAAACTAATTTAAAAATTACTCTAAAAGACTGGTTAGCGTCGAAAACAGGAATGAGTCAGGCAGCATCGAAGGCGGAGTTTGCCTGAAACCGGTGAAACTGTTGGGAACGAGCCGAAATATCTCTTGGCTGAGACCTCAGCGATTGAAGCTAGCCATACCTGACTAAAAATACAAAGTTTTACACACCTTCGGTGCGTTGACTTTGCAGCCGCAATGCCACTTGCTGCGCGAGCATACGGCGGCTAGTGTAGTTTGATGCACCCCTGGGGACTTCGCAGATATCTGAGAAAAAAGTTACAGTAAGTTGGTGAGGTGCTTCATTTTGGAATGGCGCTTTCCTCAAAAGGGGGGAGGCGGCAAAAGGGGATAGACTGCTTATGAGTTCACCAGAACAGTGCAACGCGCTTAAAATTTGGCTGCCGAGCTCCACTCACCTGCCTGCAATGCCGACTTTCCTGAACTCTGTTGCACGCTTGCTGAGAATAACTGAACGGCAGCATATAATGAGGTTTCCGATGAAGCACTTAGGACTGTTTTGATGTGCTAGGCTCCTGGAGTTTTTGAATGCCTGGATGGGCTAAGTGGATGCACGTTAGTCATTTTTGCTAGGCACCACGCACTGGCTCATCGTAAGTATGCATTTGCTCTGCCCGGCAGAGCATTATCGGTGCATTTGACAACGCTGCATAGCAACACTTGCCTGCATGGCTGCTGCCATTCCTCTCAGTGATACTCCGCGATCTTTTTGTCGGTACGCTTCCGGTGTCTGGAGTAGCAGATGAAGATACGGCACTTCCGCGCTCCTAGCCAAAAGCTGCTGGTGATGCTGCCGCTGCTGCTGCACTAAAACATCAGGAAGCTCCCGTGCTGTCTTGCTTCCGCTAGATGGTACTGAAACTCTCCTCTGGCGGAGCGGAGTTGCTGAAGGGGTGGCTGGAGCATATCTCTCTTTCATGTTGTTGCGACCGCCTGGTGAAAGGAGTTGACCCAGGGACTGCGTAGCTGGAGGCGGCCAGGCACCCAACGTTTTAATCGGTGGTACTGCTACAGTCCCTCGTTGTTTAACGGTGGAATCTTGCTGCCGCGGTGTAACACTCCCTTGCGCCTCCTGGTGAGAATCGTACTGTGGGTGACCTTTGGTGGGGTGCGCGCCTTCCAGCTTGGTAGCCTGGAAGTGTTTAGCGCGCTGCAGCGCCACCTGAACAGCAGGATATGAAGCTTTTCAGCAGGTCGAGTAGTGATAGACAGCTGAGATTTTCTATACTCCGGGCGTAACTGATGGGGAACTTCATGCGTGAAAATGTTCATGAAGACACTCCCTAGAGCTAAAAAAGTAAAATAATCCTGAGCAGGAGTAACCATCTGTGTAATGGGGTGGTGCTAGAAGACCCTAAGGAGCCCTAGCGAAAAGCCTTTCCAAACAGCTGCACTCTGAAACTGAGCCTATCTTTTTCGAGGGTCAGGCAGTCGCGCTCACTTGAGCTTCACTTTGATATTGGCAGCAGAACTTGTTGTTTATGTTCACTGCGTCTCTGCTAATGTTTCGGAAGAAGAACTCGAGGGCTGCAAATAAACGGCTGAAAGCTGATTGACCCAGCTTCTGTGCGGCCACAATCGTGGAGGCGCACTGCGCAGCATTGAGCTCCCTTCCCTGCACCCTTAGAGCCCTCCCAAAATCAAGGAACAGTTGTGTATGCCCACGTGCAGGTAAATGGGGCCTATCGCCAAAGTGGTTGTTTGTTACTATATGATGGGGAAGGACAGCATGGCAGTTGCAGAGGATGTAGGATACTTTCTTCTAGTACACTAAGTCCAGTTTCCTTGTTGGTGTTGTTAGGAGCCATGTAAACCCAATTAATGCAGGCTGCTTTTCGACTGTCTTACGTTCCACCAGCTGGCTACGGCTATCCAGAGGACCCACCAGAATCTGAAACAATGGGGTGTCCTAAAGCAAGGGCAGAAGCGGCGCATGCAGCAGCTTCTCTTGCGGCAATCGCCTCCGCCAATGCATGCGCGTCAGCATTACCCACCAGTTCAGGGCTGGTTGAGCCGTCCGCAGGCTTTGTGCTGCAACTGGCCCCAGCGCCGCCAGCGGTCAAAGTGGGAGTTCCTTCTCCTGCCAGCCTTGTACGGGTGTTAGCAAACCGGCGCCTAAAAATGTTGAAAGAAGCCGAAGCGCCCCCAGGGGAGGATCCCCACGAGGAGGTGGGGGCTTCACGCGGCCGTGGCTCCCCCTGGTGAAGCTCTTCTCCATGGAGTGCCACCCGAATGGGCTTGGCTTCCGAAGGCCTTTGGGAAATAGCAAGTGTCCCATGGAATCCTTGGGAATGCTGCTGTTTGGGGAGGCAGCAGTATGGAGTCCCTTTTGTATCCGCAGGTAATTCGGCTTGAGGAGCCGGAACAGCAGATATACCTTCGGAGTCTGCAGGCACAGGACTCCTTGGTGGCGTGGCAGACGCTTGCTCCTGCTCGTGGGCGTTGGGGCGCCCAAGCTCGCCCTTTGTGGACGATGAAGCCGCTTGGTGCCGCTGCGTTCGGCGTTGCTTCTGCTGCTGCAAAAGCTGGAAAGTGGCGTGGTTAAGCACCGCCGTATGCGGTTGAAAGCAAAGAAGGTTTCGAGTAAATCGATCGAAATGGCCTAAAGGCGCACGAACGATAAAACATATTAGCGGCTGTAACGCCCCCTCTGCAGAAGCACGCCGCAGTAGCCTAAAGGCGAACGATACAACATATTAGCGGTTGTAGCGCCCCCATAACACTCTCCCATCACCATACCACTTTCCCCATACAGCCTGGACATGTTTCGCATGTGGGTAGCAACCAGGAGTACGGGAAATGGCATACTGGCTAGGGATATTGATGATGCATCAATGTACTTTCCCATCTGTTCCGATAGAAACGGCGAAAAAGTAAGCGGCAGCAGAAACCCGTTCGTCCCGGTCGATGCTTCCCCAGCACCTCCATTGTTCTCTGTCGATGCGAAGTCACCACTGCTTTGCGTGGCCTGCACAGGACAACAGCTGGTGCCATATACAAGTAGCGAACAGAATGCCTCATGGAAATGCGTGCTGCCCTGTGCTGTGTCTCACATCGCGCTGATGCAGCAGTTCCAACCGCCGTATGCGCTCTTCCTGCTTTCCAATGCGGCGCTCCAGATGTTGTAGCAGCAGCAACCCAGTGACTCGCACTGCATCTAAAACACCTGCATGGGAGATTGACGGCGCAGACTCAGTGCAACTCGAAGTCGTGTGAATAGCCGGAACACAACGGAAGCTGAAGTTTAATGGTCATTTAGTTCCCAACATACGATTCCACACGGCAGGGAAGGCCAGTTGAACTGTGTGGTTAAGCAGAAGCAAACACAGAACGGTGTTCATGCCATCTCTTCAGCTCACCACCGTTGCAGGTTTACTGGCCGCAATAACGCCAGTCACAGGTGTGTACAGCTGGAAGGGGACGTACGCTTGTAGCTCACTGGGTGGCATATGCTTAAACAGTTCGGACTTGGAGATGGAGAAGACCTGCGTCTTCGCGGAGAAGGCAAACACAGAAAAGGGCTCTGGGGAGTCGAAAAACAAGGAACAGAAGTTGACTATGCACCCTTCCTGCAGTAGCGCCAAGTCCAACTCTTCTAGCAACACAGAGGCTGGCGAGTTCGTTGCATTCCCGGGGGAAATGTTCGGCTCAGGCAACACTGCCCTGTCCTGGTTCCACGCAATATTGGCGCCGGGTGGGGGCGGCGAGGTGTTGGTGCGGTTCCCCGCTGTGGCGGGACGGCTACTGTCTCGCACCTGAACGCGATGCAACAACCTCCATCCGAGCTCTCAAGGATACCAGCGTCCAATCGAGATGCCTGGGCCCGAAAGTATGGGGTTCAGTGCAAGTTGCGCATGCTGTAGATGCTAGGGGGCGTTGCATCTTTCTTTGGGTGCCGTGAATAGCGAACTGAGATGTACTGCAGGCGACGGGCGCTGTCGTTGCTGTGGTTGTTGCACTCAGGGAATATTGTGTGTGCGGAAGGCGACGTGCACTGCATCCGTGAGGAAGGGGTAGAAGGAATCAAAAGGCTTACGGTTTTGTCACGCTGCTGTCGGAGGGCTCGAGAGACCACTTGGCCTTTAAGCATCGCAAAAGGCAATTCTTCCTTCCCTCTCTACTTGGCCCGAAGCCCCCCGAATGCCTTGGGTTGAAAAAGTGGAATTGGACGGCGTGTCCATCTCTACTGAGTCGTAATCTATTTACTCAACACAGTGGCCCTGCACTTAGTGCTGAATTTGCTGCAGTCCCAGACAGTGCCCTACAGCCTAGTGCCCTGCATACGATCTCCTTCCCCTCCTAACCCCCGGTGCTGCGTGGTGCCCTCCCCCTCACTGACTGATGGAAGTCACGGCAGATTGACCCTCTGATGTTCCAGCGCAGATTGAATGAAAATCGCCGATATATCTTCTACAGTGTCAGCGAGAGAGACGCACAGCAAACAATAACAGGTCAAGTGGGATACTGCCCCTTACTCTAGCGTGCGTTGTGTTCTGGTTCATCCACCAAGGCTGTTGCTGCTGCCAGTAATGACCCCACCGTCGTCGTGTCCTTAGAACGCACTCGCCTGCGCCGTCGCGGACAATGCAGCAGAGCGGGTGGGTTTCAGCATGATCTAACTGGCAGCTTCTGCTTTCTGCTGTAGCTACCCTGTGCCGCTGAATATTCGCGCGCAATGCTCTTTTTTGCGCTCCTGGCTTCTTGTGGCCAAATGAGTGCAAAGCATGCATGTTTCTGGCGCACAAGCAAAGTGAGTTGCCTACCCTTGACAATAAGATAAAGTGTATCCTCCTTGTTTCCCTCTGTGCTCAGCGGTACGTCCTTCTGCAGAGTAGCTTCTTTAAAGAAATAAGTGAGCTGCTCCACCACCAGCTTGCGAAGTTCTTTGGCACCAGGCAGCACCTGTCGCAGAGTTTGAACCTGCAAAAGACGAAGGGTACACAAAGAGCGTGGTTGCAGCATAGAGCGAACGGTTTCTAAGAGCAGTAAACTGAGATAAGAAAACCCAGGCAATCTGGCTCCCCAAGATGCATGCTCAGGGTATACACTAGGCTCTCAATGCCGTCGTCGCCAAAGCATCAGCTAGGCAGCATGCACAGAAAATGCTGCACTGCATTCTGTGTGTACAGGGTCCATGCGTTAGGGTCGAGGCGTCATTAAGGAAGGGCAAACTGACAGAAGAATTAAAGACCTCCATGCAGCGTTTACTAACACAGACTGACGACGGAAGCTGTCCGTCCCACCTTGTCATCCGTTTTTTGTTTTAAAAAGTTGCCGAGACAGTGTTGAAATGATTTCTTGTCCAATGTGAGAAAAAGAGAGTCGCTGTGGGTCACCAGCGCCGCCGAACGCACGTCGTTGCGGATTAGCCCTAGGACGTAAGAAAACAAAAAGCACCTCAGTTGGAAGCAGCTGCTTTTAGGCGTTTCGCATTCGCTGGTGATGTTTCTGAATTATGACGAAGACCCCAAGCGCCTTAAACAAGCATTTCCTTAATGCTCCGATCGCCTCGGCGCATGTGAGTCTGCACATCTGCTGGCGCTGCTCTTCTTCTCTCAGCTGCAGGGCAGAGTCGCAAGAAAGGGAAGGCTCAGGTACAGTATGCCAGGAGCACATGAACTTGCCAAGTTCTCCAAAGGAATGGCCTTCGCCAAGTACAGCCACGCAGCTGTTTTTGTCCACGCGCCTCTCGCGTGGAATCTCACTGGCGGCTTCAGGCAACAACACATCCGTCCGGTGTTGCTAAGCAGATGAAGCAGAGATGCACTGGTGTCAACTCATGCCTATTAAGGGGCTGCATGGGAGGCAACTGTTAAAGTAGATTGCTTTGACGGCACTCGGCTTAAGGAGGAACCCCTGCGCAAAGCCATCAGAGGGAAGCGGCGTTTTGCCGGGGGTAACAAAGACTTTACTGGGACGGTTTGGAATTACCCTGTCCCTGTTTTGGCGACGAGTCCCCCTGATCAGTTGTTTCGCGCTCCGGCACATCTTTTAGCTCCTCAATATACACCCCAGCCTTGCCCGCGAGAATGAGGTACCAGTTGTCGGCTGAAGTAGACCCATGAAGGGCACACAGTTGCTCTCGTGGGAATCGTGCGGTATGCGTAGCGCAGGTCTCTTGACTTCATCTCCAAGACGCTGTTTCAGTACTTTAAATGCAAGGTTCTAGTTCTTTGCAGGCAACCACAGCTGCAGTGCTATTCTCGTACTGCCTTAAGGGGCCTAACTGGGGGTCCTGATCGCTCGGCGAAAAAAAAGGAATATAAGAAAGAGGAGACAAAGTCAAGGGAGGCTCACCTGGGTCTCCCTTATAGAACACTACTCTGTCTCGCTTCAGAGTGGTGTAAGTCATGTGTCGGCAGAGCTCTAAGGACATCTCCGCATCCAACTCAGCGAAGAATTTGTTATCCCGCACCAAGTCAAAGATGCACTCCACCTGTTTGTACACACACTACAGCACCACAAGGCCCCCAGAGTTCATGGAGTAGCAGAGGCCTTTCCATGCCGCAGTGGCTTGCATTAGGAGGAAATAGGGCGCCAATGCCAGAGCTAAATATGGAAAGTGCACGTGCGAGGAACGGAGCCGCTGCTTTCCAAATTTTGCAACTCCTCAGGTAGTCTGCGCCTGTTCCAACGCTTGTCCCGTCATGATCAACTATCTGGACTTTATCCCTAAGGCTTGGGACGTTGTGAGTGAGGAAAAGCCAAGCTGCTAGAACCCTTTCAAGCCGTTAGGCCTCTATGCCCCATCTCATATATAAAGCAACTGGCGCTGCCTGTTCTGAAGAGCCATGCGCTCCTCAGCAGCTAGCCAAAAGGAACCAAGCTTGCTGGCTGCTGGCTCGTGCTTTACATTTTCTCTGCTTCTCTCAGCCGGGGGTAGCTGCAAGAGCTCGAGTGTTGTTGCGAATTGTTCATTGGTGGCAAACTGTTCAAGGGGAACTCTGTCCTCATCTTCCTTCGTCTCATCTTCATCGGAGAGCTCTGAGCTGAGGTCTGACGAACAGTCAGAAATCTCAGGGTTCGCCGGAGGCGGCATTTCTCAAGTTTTCAAGCCGGAGACCGGAAAAACGCTCAGCGCCAAATCCCGAACTCGAGTTGGCAGGCTAAAAGGAGCAGCTCAGCTTGGGGCATCAAGCGAGAACAGCGGCAGAGACTCCTCAGCTAGGGTGGAATTCGGTGGACCTCTTCTGAGATGACAAACCTCTGGAGGGAACTCCCCGGATGAAGACTTATTATCCCAGTGTGTGCGGTGCAGGCACAAGCATCTGCAAGCGTGTATACGCCTAAGTACAAGCATGCACATGCATATACATATTCACCTATTCACGCGCATTCATACTTATTCTTTGAGATCCACGCAGGCTGAGGACCGGAGTTGACAACACTGCGGGGTCACCTCCGCGGTGGCGCCTCCTGTGTGGTTCTCCGAGAGGCCCTCTATTCAAGCTGTAAAAAGGACACACTATTAAATTATATTAGTTGGTCGTAGAGATGAGACGCAACTGCTTTTCCACTGCCAGAGCGGTGTTGACAGAGGAGGCAACAACGGCTGGGTGGAGCGGCGCCGGGCAGTCAGCACCTGCAGCCTGCGTTGTGGGTTGAAAAAGAGAACAGAAGCTTGAACTTTCCATTGAAATAATTTAAATTTTGTTTAAATTGCAAGGAGCTCTGGCAGCGGTCTTCGTTTCAAGCCTCTACTTCCCCTAGCGGCCCAACGACAAGGACTTCGAGCCCCAGCCGCTGCCGCTGTGCTGCTCGGCGTGCACCGACGGCTGGTGCTTTGCAGCGAACAGAGCGCCGAAAGTAGCAATCATTCGATGCAAAAGCCTATTAATAATATGGTATAGACAAAATCCAGTTCGCTTCGTGGAACACCCCATTTATTTACCCATTCGCAACTCGCTCTGCCCGCAGGTGGCCACCATCACCCTACCTGAGTGGCACATCGCGGCGGTCCCGATGTGGGGTTGAAGCAGCAACGTCTTTTACTTCAGTCTTTCCAGTTGTTTCCATCAGGATAAATAACAAGAATGATAATTACCTGGACCTTCATCTGCCTGCTAAGATATGGAAAAATATAATCTGGTTGCAAATTATGTATGGCCGTGGAAGAACGCTCGACTTTTGCAGCAGTGAAGCATTGAAAAGGCAAGGCTCATTTGGTTGAATTGAGTGAAGACAGCATAAGAAATGCAAGAGAAAAATTGTGTGCTGTAGTACTCAGCAGGCAAGTGGCATGAGCAACAATCATGACCGAACAACTGATCAGTGGGGACTCCAACACTACTTACCTTCTTCTCCTGCAACGCGAAGGTACACAGAGTAATCTCTTAAGCGTTCATTCTGGAAACACACTGCAGCAGAAGGACTGAAAGCGACCTCCTGTGAGCCGTTGAAACCAGCCCATACCGCTTTTTAAACTTGAATCTATGGATCTATTTACATGCAAGAACAGGATAGTGACTCCTGTGCGTCTCTCTTGGTTACGCTGCTTGCAATGTGCGGCTTTCATTCAAACAAGCCTGGCAGAAGGGTGTAGTTGTTGAAAGCAACGGGCTGTTCTTTCGTCGCTTAGTTCAGCTGAAAGCTGCACCACCTGCACCTGCACTGCGGGAAAACAGCAAAACGGAGCTACACGAACAGCTGTACATCTGGTGCATAAATGCACTTTTAAAATTTTCAAGTTGTGTGAACTGCTGGCAAAACGTATTAGGCAGAGCCCCTCTTTGAAGGGTGCAACGACAACAGCAATTTTGACATCTGCTTGCGCTGAGATGGACGAATGCACCGCGCTAACCGTTTTTGCTTCCATTTCTCTCCCTCCTTTTGCGCCAGTAGCCATAGTGCCTGACCCTAAGGATTATGCGCTTCAGGGGAATTGCTTGCTTTTGAGCTATACTTCTTCATGAGCTGCCACGAACAGTCCGCCCGTATGCGTGGGGACGTGCTGCAGCCCCTACCTGTTAACTGCTGTATACCTTTTCGGCTGTCTTCACAATCAGTGGGGCATTACTTTCCTCCCCACTCTCTCAGAGGAAGTACTGAACTTATCCGCAAACATTGACAGCCTCAACGTGCCCAATTGTCACTTTGAAAAACTGTCATAGCCCGACGTCAGTAGGTGGCAGTAAGGTCGGTTTTCGTTCGCTAGCGAAAACAGAAGAGGTGAAGACAGCGCCAACGCAGCCGGGTATAAAGGAAACTGAACAATAAATAATTCGACCAATATACGATTTATTCTCTTTTCCTTTCACCTGCAGGCCCTCTCTCGTTTGTTTTTTGTAGGCGCAGGCAAACTGTTTCTGTTCGTCCTCAAGTAACGCACATCAAGTATGTGCCCTCCCGTGCCTTCACCCGTATTATTATAGACATGATACTCAGCGACTTCACTCAGACTATGGCTGACAACTCTAAGCTAATATGCACAAGCGCCTCCGCTGTTCTTATTTGCTGTTGTGCGTAGGTCGACGGACTCCAACGCCTCGACACTTCCTCTTCGGCCCTCTCAAATGTTCACCAAATGTTTCCTCCCGCTTCCTTTCCAGAGAGCGCTCTCTTCGGGGACAGCCCACAATAAAAGACTCAGCATATATATATATATATATACATGCATATGGACGCGCAAACGCATTGCCACTACGTCTGCAGTTTTGACCTTGAGACCCAAACTGCGATTGCAATGAGGTAAACAGAGCCAGGTTCTCCACCCATGGGGGCCACTTCTTGTCTTGTGCTTCTAATGAGTCTATGTCTTCACACAGTGGCGTGAGGTGAGTTGTTTTCGCCTGCCGTTCGCTAATATCCGACGAAGGGCTACATACGGTTACACTAGCAGTATCTATAACAGCAGCAGCAACAGCAGCAGAAGAAGCAGCAGTAGCAGCACTAGCAACAGCATGAGCAGCAGCAGCAACTGTTTCTGCTGCAGCAGCAGCAGCAGCAGAAACAGCAGCGGCACCAGCAGCCCTTCTAAAATGCAAACGAAGGGTTTGTGGATAGCGTTTGGTTTCGCTCGCCTCCCTCCCTCTTCGTAAGAGAACGCCGATTGTATTGGCGCTGTATACTCCTGAAGTACTCTTCTCCATCCTTTTCTGTGCCTCTCTTTGTGTTTTGCTTTTCTTTGTCTTATTATTATTATTATTCTTAGTCCCCTTACGCCCCTTTGCTCTGCAGTTCGGTGTGCCGGATTAGCTGGCCCCACACCCCTCTAAACAGCTGCGTGCTGCATACATTGCATCACTTAAATGAATATAAGCCATTCGACTGCTCGTGCCAGTGCATTGGTTCGTTCGGTGTCTGCTTCTGTTATGGTGCCTGTGGAGGTCCTTAAGGATTGCAACTCTGCGTTTGTATGTGTTAATGCTGCCTTCTTGCATCTTTCTCTTTGCTTGCATGAGCGTATCCCCACATTTAAATGTTTTTTGTCGTTTGCAGTTTCTTCTTGTGACGGTGCATGGTGCTGCTTTGCTGCAGTGCCTTCAGATATTGATGCTGCTGGTACTGTTGCTGCTGCTGCTGTTTTTGCCGCTGCCGTTGTTGTAGCTGTTGTTGCAGCCGCAGGAGCCGCGCGCAGCTGAGTTACATTTGAACTGCCGCCTTGCATGCACCTCTGCCTTGTCACCGTACAGGAGACTGCTCTGTCCCATTAGGGAGGAAACAGCAAAAACGAGGAGGGTGGGGAAGCCAAACACCCAAGGGGCAGCAGCTGCTGCTGTAGCACTGGCTGTGCAGTGCAGCTGCAGCAGCTAGACGGACTCGTCGGGCAGCAGCGCTGACAGAAGCCATGACTGCAGCCTGCGGCTGGAGCAGCTGCAGCATCAGCAGCGGAGTTAGGCGGACCTCGAGAAGTCTGGTCCGAGCCAAACAGCAAAACACAGGGGATGCTGCTGCTTTTGCTTCTGCAGCTGCTGCTGCCGCTGCTTATCCCTGTTGCCAACACACATTCAGAGACGAAAACGACTGCAATCCTACTCTGTAGCTGATGCAGCAATTATTGCAGCAGCAGCAGCAACAGCAAAAGCAGCAGCATGGTGGCGGCTGAAATGCCTGCTGTAAGTGCCGCAGCAGCTTTTGCTGCACCTACTGCTGCAGCAGCCGCAGCAAAAAACTACAGCAATAAATGTAGCAGGCCAGCCTTTCCATACGTTTGTGTTTGCTTATCGCTGCAGATGAGAGACCTTTGTGCTGCTCCTGCTGTTGCTGCTGCTACAGCGGCTGCTGCTACTGCTGCTGCTGCTCCTCCTTCGAGTTATCGTTGGCTCCTTCACTGCACACGAGTGACGCAACAGGCTGTCGTCCCTCTGCTTCCTGCTGCTGTTGCTCTTGATGCCCTTGCTGCAGTTGGCCCTGCTGCAGTTCCGGCTGGTCGTGTTGCTGTTCCGCCTGTTGTTGCTGCTGCTTCTGTTGCTGTTGCTGGCTTTGTTGTTCATGCTGCTGGTGCTGCTGTTGCCGCGCCGCGCTGCTGCTGTTGCTGGCTGTCTCGAGTGCGTAGGCGAAGACGGCCTGTCTGAGGGGGGGGCAGGCCTGCAGGCAAGAGGAGACAAACGCCCACAACTCCACAAAGGTTATGTTGCTGCTGTCTGCCACTTCCAGAGGCACTCCGCTGCAGGCGCCCACGATGCTGCTGCTGCTGCCGTTGTTGCTGCTTCTGCTGCGCGACTGCACCGGCAGCAACCTATAGGAGAGCCTGCCGCTCCTGTAGCTGCTAGGGAGGCTGGAAGACTCTGTGTCGGTGTCCCCCTCTGCTGCAGCAACAGCAGCAAACAGCCCCCGCTCCTCTCCAAGACCCCACGCTGCATCTAACGCCTGCAGCGCTGCAGGCAAGTCTTCTGCGGTCAGTCTACATGGCTCTTGCTGCTGCTTCTCCTGCTGCTGCTCATCTTCCTTCTGCTGCGGCTCCTGGTTCTGGTTCTTACGCGGCTCCTCGTCGTCACCCCCTTCCTGCTGCTGCTGCTGCTGCAGCTCCTCAAAGTAACTGTAGACGATGCGCTCGGCTTGGGGCCTGAGGGCTTCGAATGCTCTCCACCCCCTTTCTTCTCTTACTTGGGCGGCCACTGCCGAATAAAACGGCAACTCCGAGTGTCGCAAGTGCTCTCCCCGGATCCACGGCCTTGCTGCTACTGGTGTTGCAGCTGTTGCTCCTGTTGCCGTTGTTGCTGTTGCTGCGTTGCAGGCAGAGGCAGCCTCCTCGTACTCCTCTGCTGCCTTCCCTTGGCGCAGCAAATATTGCGCCAGCCACACGAGAGGGTCGAAGCGGTCCTTGAGGCCCTGTCCCAGGTAATGACAAGGGGGATGGGCCCTTTGATCCGGCGCTACTTCCTGTTGCTGCTGCTGCTGCTGCAGGCTCTGCTCATACTGACGGTCGTCCGCCTGCAGCTGTTCAACGAAGCTGCACAGCGCCGCCAAGGCGCTGTCCAGCACCGGCAGCAACCTCTCACACAGGTACAGCTCCAGGGCCTCATGGGGAGGCCTGCCTGCTGCAGCAATTGTTTCACGAGCCAAGGCCCCCCAAGAGGCAGCTTCTGCTGCTGCTGCTGGTTCTGCTGCTGCTGCTAGTTCTGCTGCTGCTGCTTCTGCTGCTGCATCTGGGCTTGCTGGAGCATCTGCTGCACTAGCAGCAACAGCAGCACCAGTAGATGGGGAAACGATTGAGTCGAGCAGCGCAGACACCGGCACTGAAGGATCTAGAGCGTCTGCCAGGCTCTCTGCCCCAGCAGCTGCAATATCTGCAGCGCTGTCCCCTGTGCCCCCTTCTTGGGGCCCCGCGGGGGGCCCCCCGTGGTGGCCCCCTCTTTTGGTGATTTCAGGGTAATAGGCTTCCCTGCTACGCCGCAACTGATAAAGCAAATACTGCGCAAGGGCCATCCTCCGCTTCAACTGGCTACGGGGGCCCCCAGAGGGCCCACCAGAGGGACCCTCGGAGGGGCCCTCCCCCCCAGGTTCAGCTACCATCTCCTACTTCAGGGCTTCTCCCCTGGAGCATAAACCCTAAGCTGCCACCTCCAGAGTTAAGTCTGACCCTTTTTGCCTCTCCAGGCGATAGGGGGGCAACACCACAGGCCGCTGAAGCTGCTGTCCCGAACTCGCCGGGGGCCCCAACCCTCAAACATGGGGGCCCCCTATGGCCTCATTGCAATGGTGACGGGGCTCGCAAGGCGCCAAGCTGAGGGCAAGGGGGGCCCTCAGGGCCTACAGTCTCCAGCGGGAGGGGGTGCCCTTCGAGGCGGCAAAGAAGGGCCTTAAGGCCTCATGCCGGCCCAGCGGGGATGTCAGAGGGGGATCCCCTTGAAGAATAGACCAGCAACAAGAGTCAGAGCAACCAGCCCTAAGGGGAGCAGCAGGAGTAGTAGCAACAACAACAGCAGCAACAACAGCAGCAGCGGCAAAGGCAGCGGCAAAGGACACCACCAGTTTACTCGGGCAGGTTGGAGTGCCTCGGAAGGTCTATTGGGCCATTAAGGGAGCGGAACAGCCTCTATTTCGACTAATAAACATATAAAAAAGGTTAAAGAATTTTTTTTGGGGCAAAAACTACAGAAGATGGAGGGGCAGAACACCAGGACGCTGGGGCTGGTGACCTGCTGAGCCTTGCGCACCGCTGCTGCTGTTGCTGCTGCTCCTGCTGCTGCTGCGCGCAGCTGAGGAGGAGCAATCCACGTGGAATTTCGATGAAATATGTTTTGATTTAAACATCTTACAAACTGTGCAGGCGGCACTAGACCTCCAAGCGCACACCGCTGGGGCCGAGCACAGCTGCGGTGGAGGCCTTCAGGGTCACCTTCCCAACCGTAGGAGCAGCAGCGGCAGCAGCAGCAGCAGCATCACCTGATGAAGCTGGCCATGTCTCTTTGATTCCCTGGACCCCGGAATGCGCAGCCCCAGGCGATCCCTAAACCCTCAGCTCCGGCCCTAAATTAGATCCAAAGGCCCTCCCCCTTTGCTGCTGGCCCTCAAACACCTAAGCCTAAGCCTGAAGCGCTCACCAAGACGTGTCGACTGAGACAACACACCCTAGCATTGAACGCAGGGAGCTAGAAGGACTCACTGGGCAGGACGAACAAGCGGCAGCAGCGGCAGAAGCAGCAGCAGCAGCAATTCAGGCAGCAGCGGTAGCCGAGAGATGCGGTTTGAGCAACCCCAGTTGCTCCGGTGCTGTTTAGAGAGAACAACGGCACCAAGGGGTTCTCTAGAAGCACAACGAAAGACGGCAACGGGCACTACCCCCCCAACAACAATAGCAGCAGCAGCAGCAACTGCAGCAGCAGCAGCAGCAACTGCAGCAGCAGCAGCAGCAACTGCAGCAGCTGCAGCAGCAACTGCAGCAGCAAGTTAGCGCAGCCCGAAGGCGAAAATGCATTTCGGGGTCGGTGGAGACGACACTCTTTTGGAGGCCACATGGAAAATACAATCAGGTCCAAAGCCCTAAAACCCAAACCCTAAACCCCAAACCCTAAACCCTAAACCCTGAACCCTAAACCCTATAGCTCAACTTGAAGCCTGTCGCGATTGTTGCATACGATCAGCAGCAAAACACTAGAAGCTGTACCAGGAGCCGGGAAACACAATTAACACTGACAGCAGCAGCAGCAACAGCAGCGCGTGCGTCTGCATCTGTGCATTTCAGGCGCTGTCCGTCAGCTGCAGCGCTCTGCGAGCGCAGCAACGCGGCGGGGATTTATGTTTTTCTCGTTGCAGCAAAATTCACAGCAGCAGCAGCGGCAGCAGCAGCAGCTGCTGCTGCAGCGCAGGCAGCAGGCTGCTGCTCCACCCCGGTGGGTGTAGCTCAGCACGGGGAGCTTCACCAGGCCTCCCTCCACACCAGTGAAGACGAAGGGCTGTTTAAAAGGGTTAATGAAGCAGTACAAAACAATAACACTACGTAGCAACCAAAGTCATGTACAAGGAAAGTTAAAAAGCTAAACAAACAGTGTCATACAAACAAACAAAAGAAACGGCACATAAAATTAAGCAAAAAAGCAAAGTTGAAGACAAAACACGGGCAGAAATTAGACAAAGTTAGACAAACAAACAAAGTTAAACAAACCAACAATGTTATAAAGCAACAAGGTCATAAAAGTAGACTATACAGACAAAGCAAGCGGAAAAATAAACAGTTAGACAAACAAAGTTGAACAAACAAACAAAGCAGAAAAAACAAAGGGAGAAGACGAACAAAATTAAACGCATGAACAGGTTTAGGAGGGCAAAGAAGGATTGGAAAAGACAAAGTTAACAGCCAAGCAAAGATAGATAACAAAGTTAAACAAACAAAGTTAAATAACAAGCAATGTTAAGCAGTCGAAGATAAATAACAAACCAAGTCAAACAAACGAAGAAAAATGGCAAAGTTGAACGAACAAAGTTAAACAGCGAACAAAGTTAAAAAAGGAAAGTTAAATAACAAACAATGCTAAACAAACAAAGATACACGAAAACAAAATTAGATGAAGTCAAAGACGAACACAATATTAAACGAACAAACTTGAGCTATCAAATAAGCATAACAAACAAACAAAACAAACAAAACGAACAAGCAAAACGGGCGACAGGCAAAGTATAAACAAGCGGACACACACTAACGAACAAGAAAAATTCAAAGAAATGCAAGCAGAGACAGATGCGCAACTCGGCGGGCTGGCAGGCTTCCTTTCTACCTCAACGGGCCCTGGCTCTTCTTTGAAGCTACTGCACGTGTGCACATATAAATATTTATGTACATATAGATATACAGATATGGATATGCACATACATATGCGTATGCATATCTATTTTGACAAGTACATACATATGAATGCTATATATATAATTCTTGGGGGCCCTAAGAAGAGTGCATGCAGGCGCTTGCTGCGGGGGGTTTCCACGGGGGGGCCCCCAAGGAGGGGCCCCCCCTGCACCTTCGCAGGGCCAGGGGACGGCTGGCTGCCCAGAGGTAGGGGGGGCTGTGATGAGGTGTGAGGGCCTCTTAGGGTAACGAAGTGAACGAAACTGCTGAAGGAAGAAGCGCAGAGGCGTCGTGCTTGTGTGGTGGCCGCAGGAGACACTCGAGACGCAGCCAAAGTCAAGCCTGGGGTGAGCCCAGGGGGACCTCTTGCTGCTGTTGCTGCTATTGCTGCTGTTGCTGCTGATGCGGCATCAAAGGCCTTCAGCTGACCAGCCGGCCTCCAGTTGCTGCTAGAGTTCCTGCGGCTAGAGTTGCTGCAGCTGCTGATGACTGGCGTGGTGCTGCTCCTGTTGCTGCTGAAGCCCCATTTAAACGGCCCCTTGACAGCAGCAGCTGCAGCAGCAGCAGCAGCAGCAGCAGCGTCACCAACCGCAGCAACCAGACAGCAGCAACGAAGTCATAGAAGACTGCAACCCGTTCTGTATTTGCTGGTGCTGCTGCTGCGTGCGCTGCCGCAGACAGGAGGGGAGATGGGGCTGAAGGGCCGCTGGTATCGGCGACTCGGGCCTACGGGTATACCTTCTGGGTTTGTTTTGCGTTTGGCGCTGTTCTTTTTGTTCCTTTTCTTTCTTTGTTTCTGTGCATGCACGCGTCGTGCCTGTTGTCTCCTCAGTTACACCTTCACCTTTCTCCCTCAGTTATTTGAATTCGTTTGGTCGTTTGGTTTATAAGGGGCTGCTGGCCCAGGTGCTCTTTGCTGCTGCAGCTGCAGCAACACCCTCTGCTGATCAGTGCTGCTGGGTGCTGCTGCAGGCGCAGCTCAAGCTCGAGAGGCATTGTGGCGTTGCCTGTGCCGAGGAGGGACCCCGCAACAGTAGCAGCAGCAGCAGCAGCCACGGGGGGCACTTTGCATGCAACAAAGGCGGAGAGAGGGGCCCCTGAGGGCCCTTCGTTTACAGAGACGGTGCAGCAGGTGCTGGAGAACCTGCAGCACCTCTCGGACCCTTTTCGTGTTCAGCAGCAGATAACGCTGCAGCAGCAGCAGGCCCATGCTGGGGAGCGGTATACAAGGTATATAGACATCACAGCAGTAGCAGATAGCAGCAGACGGCGCTCTAGGGGGAAGCCAGTGGACAGAAGCTGCAACAGCAGCAGCTGCTTCTACAGCGGAGACACGTTAGCCTCAACGGGCGACCGGAAGCAGCAGCGGCAGCTGCAGCTGCTGCTTCAGCTGCTGCCAGCTGAGGGGCAGCAGCTGCTGCACGATGTCCTGACTGCAGAGCAGCAGCAGCAACACTATCTGCTGCATCTGCTGAGCCATGCGATGCAAGAAGAGCGCAGGACAGCAGCAGGAGCTGCTGCACGTAAAGAGTTTATTGCTGCTGC
This sequence comes from Eimeria acervulina, assembly GCF_000499425.1. Taxonomy (NCBI): domain Eukaryota; phylum Apicomplexa; class Conoidasida; order Eucoccidiorida; family Eimeriidae; genus Eimeria; species Eimeria acervulina. Next base: position 67,030 of record NW_013549742.1, read on the forward strand.
TGCAGCAGTTGACCATCTACTGCAAACCGGCCACGCACCTCCACCCCCAGCCGCAGCAACAGCAGCAGCAGCAACTGCAGCAGCAGCAGCAGCTGATGTACCACACCTGGCAGGGCCGACTACGCTTAAGAAGGCGCTCCCCCCTCCTCCGGATGCTTCCTCAGTAGCTACTGCAGCAGCCGCAGCAGCCGTTGCTGCTGCTACCAGCACCAGCAGCTGCGGAGGGCAACTGCGGGTGGGCCGAGACCCTTCGGGGGTTCTTGCTGCACTGCGCAGCGGCAAGACAAAAGAAGAAGGGACTCATCAGCTGCAGCAGCACACCGGCAGCAGCATCAGCAGCAGTCCTACAAAAAGCGGCTGGAGGACGGAGCAGAGGGCGCAGCAGCAGCGCATGCACACCGCAGCAGAAACCCTCAGGGCCCAGACGCTGCAGCAGCAACTTGTGCTGCAGGAGGAGCTGCTGATGCGGAAGCAGTTGGAGACCCGCATCCACGCACTCCTCACGCAAAAGACCACCAATCATCATCATCATCAGCAGCAGCAGCAGCAGATTCGCATAGCCGCGGCTCTCAGACGCCCCTCACTGGATGCAGCGGGCGCCGTGGAGCCGCCGCACTTCCCCCTTTTGGCCTGCACAATTGCTCAGCAGCGACTAAACAGCAGCAGCAGTAGCACTAGGATTGAAACAAACCTGCAGCAGCAACAGCAGCAGCAGCAGCAGCAGATGAAGCGAGAGAGTGCTCAGTTGGAGGATTCTGTAGTAGTAGAGGCCTTGAAAGAAGCCGAAGAGCTGCTACTGCGGGAGCAGCAGCAAACTGCTGCCTTCAAGCAGGCGGTCGTCTCCCCTATAAGCTACTTGAATAGCCCTGCAGCAGCAGCAGTTGGTGAAGTAGCAACAGCAGCAACACCAAGCCCATGCGATGCAGCATCCTGCTGCTCCCACGCAACAACTGACAAGCTGCAGCTGCTGCAGGAGACAGCCGCCAGGCTAGGGCCAGCGACGCACTGCAGCAACGATCTATTGCTGCAGCAGCAACACCAACAGCGGCAACAACAACAACAGCAGCAGCAGCAACAGGACGCAAGTTGGCAGCAACGGCAAGACGCTGCGCATGAGGAACGAGGAGTCCTGTCGTCCCAGCCGCAGCCCATCCCTCAGCCGCTGCTGCTGCCGCAGCAGCAAATGCTGCAGCAGGAGCAGACGCAGCAGCCAATGCAGCAGCAGGTGTTCGCACTGCTGCAACAAATGCTGCTGCAGCAGCAATCCATCCAGCAGCAGACGCTGCAGCAGCAGGAAAGGGTTTACTCCTCCCAGCAGCAGCACCAGCTGCTGGTGCTCGATAAGGAGCAGCAGACTGACAAACTTGAGGGCCTGTCGCGGCTGCCTTCTCTACTGGAGTGCAGCAGGCAGCAGCAGCGCCTCCGCGGTGCTGCTGCTGCAGCAGCTGCACCCGGTGCACCAGCTGCAGCAGTTTCTGTAGCCCCATCTGAACCCCACAGCCAACTACTAGAAGCACAACAGCCTCAGAAACAGCAGCTGCAGCAGCAGCAGGCTCGCTCCATTGAATTCTGTAGCAGCAAGACAGGGCAGCCATGCCACACTGCAGACGCGTCTGAATACCCAAACCAGCGCCAAAACCAGGAGCAACAGCAACAGGAGCAGGAGCAACTGCTGCAGCAGCGTGGGCAGGGGCACCATCAGCAGCTGCAGCAGGAAAAGCAACAGCAGGAGGAACAGGAGCAGGAGCTCCAACTACAGCAGCAACTGCTGGAGGACACCCAGGAGCAACAGGACCATAAGCAAGACGGGGAGGAGCGGCGGCAGAGGCAACTAAAGCACCAACAACAGCAAACGCTGCAACAGCAGCAGCAGCAGCAACAACAGGCCCAACTGCAGCCGCGTCAACAGCTGCAGCAGCAGCAACAACAACAACAAAACCAGCGCCAGGAACCTCGGGCACAGCAGCAACAACACCGAGTGGACCTGGGGCAAACACAACTGCAAGAACAGCACCAGGACGGGCAGCAGCAGCAGGAGCAGCAGAAGGAACTGCTACCTCATCTTCGAAGGCAGCAGCCTCAACGCAGTCCCTCACCGCGCAGAACAAAGCGCAAACGCCTGACCGAGCTGCCGCAGCGGCAGCAACTGCAGCAGCAGCAGCAACAGCAGCGTAGAAGCTGCAGCAGCGCGTCGAGAAGCCCCAAGCTTAGTGTGGAGCAGAGAAAGTCACAAACAGCATCTGCAGCAGCAACAGCAAAGGGGGCCTCAATAAGCTGCAACAGCCAGCAGCAGCCTTCCTCCCCACAGCCCACAGCCAGTCGCGCGGGAGGGGCCCAACCCCGTCGGAGCCACAGCTGTGGGCAACAGCAGCAGCAGCTGCAGCAGCAACAGCAACAGCACTCCCAGAAACTGCTGCCGCACCACCAACAGCAGCTCCAGAAGCGGCGGCCGCAACAACAGCAGCAAAAGCAACAGCAGCAGAAACAGCATCGGCTGGAGCAGCACGAACAGCAGCAGCAGCAACGGCAACAGCAACAGCAGCTGCAGCAGCAGCAGCAACAACAAGAGTTGCAGCAGCAGCAGCAACAACAAGAGCTGCAGCAGCAGCAACAGAGTATCCTAGAACTGTGTCGTTCTCCTCCTCTTACCCCTCGAGATGGGGGCCCCAGCCTTCGACTCATTCGCGGCAGGCAGACCTTCACCCACTGCGGGCAGCCCCTCCCTCAGCAGCAACAACGGCAGCAGAGGTTTAAACCTAAACCCCGCTCCCTCACTGCTTTTGTTCCTTACCAAGGAAGCCTGCATCAGCCGCTGCAGCTGCAGCTGCAGCAGCAGGAGGAGCAGCAGCAGCTGCTGCTGGAAGAAGAGCTGCAACTCGAAGAGATGAACTCCTTTGCGGTCTCTCAATTCAACAGCAGCAATACCCGTAAGGCCATATTCGGAGGGGACCAGGGACACCAGCAGCAGCAACAGCAGCAGGAGCATCAACAGATCACGGGGGGGCCCGCTGCGGTGTATAGGGGGTTCTTCTCTTCAAGCAAGGAGAGGGGGGCCAGCGGAGGGCAGCAACGCCAGGCACCGGCAGACGAAAGCAGCCCACAGCCGATACACAAAACAACAACAGCAGCAACTCGTGACGCAGCAGAAGCGCCCGCTGCTGCTGCAGCAGCTGCTGTTCCCGCTGCAGCAGCAGCTGCAGCTGCCCCAGCGCCACAGACGTCGGGTGAACGAGGTGCACAACAAAAGTCTGCAGCGTCAGCTGCTCCAGCAACAGTAATGGCCGCTGCAGCAGCAGCAGCAGCAAACGTTGGGACCTTCGCCAGAACAAAAAAGGGTTTGGGCGGAGCAACTCAACGGAGCTACAGCAGTTGCACATACACCTCAGCCGCTCGCAGTGTATCAGGGCCTCCCTTTAGTACGAACCGCGCCTACACTGCGCTGCAGTCACCTGCAGCAGCAGCAGCAGCAAGGGCGGCTGATGCTGGAGCAGACGTCGATGCGGGAAGCAACAATAACAGTAACAGTAACAGCAGCAGCAGCAGCACCAGCAGTACAACTGGAGAGAGTGAACGCTGCAGATCTTCCTCTCGGCCTGCTGCTTCGCTCAGCCCTGGGGCCCGCGGAATACTGCGCGGCAGAGCCTACTCAACAGCTCCTCCTGCCGCGCTGCACAAGAGCAGCAGCGGCAGAAGCAGCAGCAAGGGCAGGCAGCAGAGGCTGTTTACTCAGCAGCTGCAAAGCGGCCCAAGGGGACTTTCTGTGGCAGCAGCACCCACTGGAGGGAGCAGCAGCGTCAAGGCTGTTCGCATCATGATCAGCAGCAACAGCAGCAAGAGCAGCAACAGCAGCAACTGCAGGAGCGGCATCGTGAGGAACCGGAAGCTCACGCCATACCCTCTGACTGCTGCCGCCTATGGGCTGCCTCAGCAGAGTCAGCAGGGGATGTCGAGACACCGCAGCCAAACAGTTGCTGTTGCTGCTTCTCGCAGCAAGAGCTGCACCTGCAGCAGCAGCAGCACAAGCAGCAGATGGGATGGACAGCGGCCTCTCAGAGGGAACGCCTCACCTCCAGCCAGAAGAGCCACGAGCTCTGCTGCTAGATGCACCCTTAGCAACAGCAGCAGCAACAACAACAGCAACAAGCAAGACAACCGCGCGGCAGCAAACGGGCGGCACGCCTTCGCCAAGGCGCAAACTGCAGCACCAGAAAAACCCACAGACGAAGCAGCAGCAGCAGCAGTAGCTGCAGCTGCAGACGGCGAAGCAGCTACGGGAAGAGAAGAAGCAGATGAACGAGTAGAAGCACCAGAAGCAGACGAACCAGAAGCAGATACAGCAACGGAAAGAGCAGCACCAACAGCAGATGCAACAGAAAGTGCAGCAGCAGCTGGAGCAGCAGCATCGCCAGCAGCACAAGGTGAGGCAGCCGCAGAAGCCGCAACAGCAGCGGAGGAGGCAGCAGAAGAACCAGAAGGAGAAGCAGCCGTAACAGAATCAGCACCAGCAACCGAAGCAGCAGCAGCAGCAGCAGCAGCCAACGGAGGCGCTCAGCGGCTAAGAGCACAAACCTGCCTTTTGCCCCCCTCAGGAGGAGACGAAGGAGCGCAGCTGCTGCTCAGATCGCATTCTATAGCGGTACCTTCTGCTGCTGCGCTGCAGCACATGCAGCAGATGCAGCTGCTCCAGCAGCAACAGCTACAGCAGCAGATACAGCTTCAGCAACAGCTGCAGCAACACCTGCAGCAGCAGCGGCAGCAGGAGAGCGAGCAACAGCAGCAGTACATGCTAGAACAACGACAACACGACCAACAGCTGCTGCTGCAGTTGCAGCTGCAGCAGCAGCAACTGCAGCAGCAGCAACAGCGGCTGCAGCTTCTGCAGCTCCAACAGGAGCAGCAGCAGGTCCAGCTCCTGCAACTGCAACAGCAGCAGCAGCAGCAGCAACAGCAGCAGCAGCAGCATGCCAACTATATGAACCAGACGAGCTGGCATTCAGGGGAGGGCGTCGAAACAGCACTCAGCCCGGGCCGACTTCCTTTCTGGGTGCCTTTGTCTCCCTCTCTGAACTTCAGCCAGAACAGCAGCAGAATGCAACCCCATAGAGAACCACCAGAAGGCGGCAACACCCCCGGCAGCAGCCGAAGCAGCAGCAGCAGCACCAGCTTGCTGCTGAGGCGCTGCAGCAACCCCATGCAGTGGGGCTCAGCCGATAGCTTTGAGGAACCCAGCGAAAACCCTTGGCACGAACACCTGCTGCAGCAGCAGCAGCACCAAATGCAGCAGCGACAACGACAGCAGCAGCAGCACAACAATGAGGAGCACCAAATGCAGCAGCGACAACGACAGCAGCAGCAGCACAACAATGAGGAGGAGGAGCAGCAGCAACTTCACGATGTTGGCTATCCGCTGCTGCACAGGACCCCTGAAGAACCCCCCAACCGCCCCTGTAGCACTAGCGAGGAAGTGCTTCAACTCAGCGGCAGCAGCAGCAACAACAACAACAGCAGCAGCGGCACCAACAACAACAGCAAGAGCGAAAACAAAAACAGCAGCAGCAGCAGCAACAACAACAACACCAACGACAACGACAGCAGCGGCTCCCTAAGGAGCCTCAGCATAGCTAGCTTCCCAATGAGAAGCTTCTCGGGCCTGATGGGGGAGCCTCCACCTGAACCGACTTCAGGACTGCCTGAAGCACCAGTAGCAGCTGCTGCTCCAGTTGCAGCACCGGAGCCAGACGCAGCCGCGCGAGAAGCAGCTGAAGTGCTGTCCCCCGTTGCAGCGGGGGACAGCACTTCAGCTGCTGGAATGGAGAGACACGCAGCGACACCAGCAGCAGCAGCAGCAGAAGACAGTGCGCCTGCAGCCGCAGCGACAGCAACAACAACAGCTATTACGCAGCAAACTGCAGCATCATCAGAAAGTGCTGCAGCCGATGCAGCAGCAGCAGCCCAGCAATCAGTGGGAGCCGAAGAAGACGCAGTACCCGCAGCAGCACCAAAAGAAGGGGTAGAAGCAGCAGAACCAGTAGCAGCAGCACAGCCTGCAACAGCCGGACAAGCAACAGCAGCAGAAAGAGCAGCAGCGGCAGTAACAACTCCTCAGGTCTACGAGTACGCATCTTACCGGCTCCCTTCCTACAAGATTCTCTGCGCCGTTGCTGCAGCTCAGCGCGAGCAGCAGCAAAAGCAACAGCAGCAGCAGCAACACCAGCAGGAGACAGCAGCCTTGTACGAATCTCTGCCTAGTGAGGCGGGAGGCCCGACAAGGGATCAGGGGAAGGGCTCATGGCCCTTAAGGCTGCTCTCCTTGCCCCGTACGCTGCTGCAGCCGCTGCTGCACTCAACTCGCAGCAGCAGCAAAAACAGCAACGAGAGCAGCAATAGCATAGAGCCCAGCAGCAGCAATATGGAAGAAGAGGGAACTGCTGCTGAGGGACGTCTGCCTAACAACGACCTGGAAACAGAAGGAGCGGCGCCCTCTGCCGTGGCACAACAGCAAGAACAGCACCAGCAGCAGCAACAGGAGAAACAGCAGCAACAGGAGCAACAGCAGCAGGAAGAGCAGCAGCAGGAGAAGCAGGAGCAGGAGAAGCAGCAGCAGCAGCAGCAGCAGCAGCAGCAGGAGCGGCAACAGCAACAGCAGCAGCAGGAGCAGCAGCAGCAGCAGGAGCAACAGCAGCAGCAGGACCAACAGCAGCAGCAGGACCAACAGCAGCAGCAGCAACACAGTTCCCGTGGACTGTTCGTTCCCCTCCTTGCTGGGAGCTCCTTAGCGGCTTCGATGCTTTCACCTAGAGACACTTCAGCAGCAGCAGCAGCTGCAGCAATAGCAGCAACTGCAACGGGTGCAGCAACAACAGCAGCATCAGCAGCAGCAACAGCGACGGGAGCCGCAAGAGCGGCCACAGTAGCAGCAGCCGCCGCCGCCGCAGCAGCAGCAGCAGCAACAGTAGCCCCTCCAATTGTTGCTGACGAGCCCTTTGACCCCCAACTCAGCGACGGCGAGGTGAGGCAAAACGCCGTCTATGAGGCCTTCCCTCTATCTCTTTCAGGTGTATCCTCAGCTGCACCTCTCTTCCCTTGGGTGAGGCCCAGCAGCTCGCAGGCAGAAGCGCTGCTGCAGCAACTCAGTGAGGGAGAGGTCTGCAATCATTCGCTTGCCACGCAGCGCACTCTGCTCCTGCCAGCCCCACTGCAGCAGCAGCAGCAGCTGCAGCAGCAGCACCAACATGCGCAGCACCAACTGCAACTGCAGACGCAGCAGCACCAACTGCTGCAGTTGCAACAACAGCAGCAGCATCTGCTGCAGCTGCAACAACAGCAGCAACAGCAGCAGCAGCATCTGAACTTCTTTCCTGCGACAGCTACAAGCCTGCCGTTCGCCCCAACCACCATTCGAGCTGCTGCTGCTGCTGCAACCCCACAACTTACTGCTGCAGCACTCAACGACTACAGCAGCAACTCCAGCATACCCACCGTAGCTACCGGCTTTAGCACCCACCTCTCTCGCCCCACGCAGCATATGCAGCAACGGCAGCAGCAGCAGCAGCAGCAGCAAAATCTGAGCCTCATGTTTCTAGAGGAGGGCCACCTGGCAACGGAAAAGCCCTCACTGCCGTCTGAGGCCGCCAGCAGCGATGCCTCAAACGCTGTGCACAGGGCCAGCTACACCCAGCAGCAGCAACAGCAACAGCAGCAGCAACAGCAGCAGCAACAGCAGCAGCAACGGCTGCCCCGTGACCCATTGCCACTAACGCCACAGCTACAACAGCAACAGCAGCAGCAAGAAGCGGCGCAACAGGATCACCACGCGCAGCAGCAGCAAGGGCAGCAGCAAGAGCAGGTGCAACCAGAGCAGCAAAGTGCACACCATCAACTAGCCGAAGCTCTCCCTAGCTGTCAGCAGCAGCATCTGTTGCAGCAGCTAGAACAGCAGCAGCATCAGCAAACGGTGCAACTGCAGAAGCCCGACCTCGAAAAGCAGCAGCAGCCGGACTTGCTGTTGGAAGAAGACCTCTTGCAGCAGCAACAGCAGCAGCAGTATTTGCTGCAGCGTGTCTTGCTCAGTGAGACCTTGCCAGCACAGCAGCCGCTGTGTACCCAGCAGCAGCAACAGCAGCACGAGCAGCAGCAGCAAGCTGAGCCGACGAAGCAAACGACGCAGCAGGAATTGCACGAGCAGCCAGAAGTACCACTGCAGCATTTGGAGGCAACAAAAGTATCTAAGAAGCAGGTGACCGGGGAGCTGGAATTCAGCAGCAGCAGCAGGTGGGAGGCAGCAGCGCAGCTCAGGATACGGGCCCCTGCAGCAGAGGAGCATCACCGGGGACCCCTCGATAATTGCTGCTACTGCACGTGCCCTCAATGCCTCCGCTGTCAGTGCTGCTGGTGCATGGCGGGGGTCCCCCAGCAGCACGCGGCAGTGCATGCAGCAGCGCCGCAGCTGCTGCTGCATGCGGGGGCCCCAATAGAAGGAAGCTGCAGCAGGAGGGAGCCGCACTTCTGCTGGGCTCACCGCAACCACCACGGCGCTGCAGGTCCGTCTGTCTTCTCTGCTCCCACCTAGTGATAGAAATGAGATGAAGTCAAGAAAATAATACAACAAAACAAAGTTATCTGTATTATTATAATGATGCAATATATTTTTTGCTTATAGTAATAATAATAATAAATAACAATAATAACAATAGTAATACTAATAATAATAACAATAGTAATACTAATAATAATAGTAACAACAGTAATACTAATAATAATAATAACAATAGTAATACTAATAATAATAATAGCGGGATAATACAAGAGAACACTGTAGTAATAATAAACGCGCAGGCTACCAGCAGCGTGCAGCATACGTGTTGCTGCTCCTGCAGCAGCAGCACGCAGCAGCAACACGAGGGCTGTTGCTGTCTGTTGTGTTTGCATGCAGCCGCCGATGGCGTTGCTGCACAGTGGGAGGGGCCCTCCGCCTTCTCTTCAGGGGGCCCGCATGCCCTACGAGAGTATGCGGACCGTACCCAGGGGGCCTCTCACCTGCAGCAGAGGGCCCCCCTTACAGCTTCTGTACGCCTGCACACAGAAGCGATAGACCCCCAAGAACTGTCTAAGGGCCACAAGGAAGAGGCTAGGGGCCCCCACCACGAGTATGGGGCCCCACATGAAGAGTATAGGGGCCCCCACAAAGAGGCTGGAGTCCCCCAAGAAGGGAGTGGAGGCCCCCAAGAACTGGCTGGGGACCCCCAAGAAGAGTATGGGGGCCCGCAGGAAGTGGCTGGGGGCCCCCAAGAAGAGGCTGGGAGCCCCCAGCCAACCCAGCAGGGGCCCCTAAGCCCCTCGGAGGATTTAGGATTGTTGACGTGAGACGCCCGGCAACTCTCAATGTGCTAATTAAGCTGCTGTTTGCAGGTCTACACAATGCGGATTAGGGTTTAGGGTTTAGGGTTTAGGGTTCAATTTCTTTATTGAGTTGTTAAAGGTCTGCATAACTGCACGCATGCAGCCAAGTGGCGGGCATTCATTACAAGGTGAGCTGCTCTTTCCTGTTGCCGCTGCCTGTTGCTGCTGTCCGTTGCTGCTGCTGCTGTTGGCGCTGCTGGTGCTGCTGCTGCTGCAGCAAGGAAGACGTGCTGCAGGCTTTAGGGGCCTTGATGACGAGCGGTTGTTTGACCCCAGACGAATTCCTATCGCTGCAGCACCAAGTCGAAGGCAACTTATCGTCAGCTTTGCTGCTGCTGCTGCTTGTGCTGCTGTCGCTGCTGCTGTTGTTCGTGCTGTTGTTTCTGCTGTTGTTGTTGACGCTGTTGTAGGCATAGTTGTTGTGGCAACTGTTCTTGCTCCTGCCGTCTGTGTCTCCGTTGTTTCTGGTGTTGGTGCACTTGCTGCTGCTTCCGGAAAATGCTGTTGCTGCTGCTACTCTTGCTGCTACTGCTGCTGCCCGTGTTGTCACTGTTGCTGCTGCTGGACCTGCGACCGATCGACTCAACAAACGCTGCGCTACTTCTGGAAGAGATGAGATGAACATGTTGGTACTGCTGATGTTGCTGCTGCTCTTATTGCTGCTGCTGCTGCTGCTGCTGCTGCAGAGGCGTGCCGCAAGCGATAATGAAGTTTTGCGCAGACAGCAATGGCGAGTTGATGGTGCACACACTCAAGGGCCTCGCATCCCAGTACCCAAGCCTTAAACCTTAAACCCTAAACACTATCTCACTCTGTAGCCGCTTGTATCAACGTGAGCCGGGCCCCCATGGGTGCGGTGGGGGCCCCTTCAGCAGTACCCTTTCGAGGGGAGCCCCTTATTTGAGGGTCGCTCTGCATTTTTTGGGGGGCCCCTTTAAAAAGCCACTCATACTGCAGCCCCACAAAGGCAGGGAATCTGTTTATTGCTTCGGGGCAGCAGCAGCAGCAGCAACAGTTCTTAGGGGCCCCTCGGGGTTTCCTGTAGAGAAAGGCAGCACCCACCAGCCCCTCTCCGCTGTGCTGCTGCACTGCACTCACACGCAGCGCGCCCCGCCCTTCAGAACACAGGGAGTGCTACGCTGCGGGCGCAGAGCTCTGCTGCAGCAAAAGTTGCTGCAGCACGGGCTGCTGCACGATTGGTTGCTGCAGCACAGGCTGCTGCAGCACAGCACTTGTCTGCGTCTGCATTGAGGCTTCCTTGCCTTGCAGCAGCGGCTACAGCAGCAAAGCATGCTGTTCTACTGATAAGCAAATTTGTCTTTACATCCTCTCCGCGTCGCCAACCCCACCGGAGCACAGGCTGCTGCAGCACAAGGCACTGCTGCAGCTGTGTGCCGGGGATAAGAGGGAAGAGGGTTTTTGCGGGCGTCTCTAGAGAAATGTCTCCCCAATTATTTTAAATATTTTTGTTTGTGAGGTTGCACCCAACGAACTCAGTTTCTGTATAGGGCTGCTGCAGCAAACAAGCTGTTGCTCCACACCAGCCGCTGCAGCAAACAATCTGCTGCTGCACACCAGCTGCTGCAGCAAACAAGCTGTTGCTCCACACCAGCCGCTGCAGCAAACAATCTGCTGCTGCACACCAGCTGCTGCTGCAAACAAGCTGTTGCTCCACACCAGCCGCTGCAGCAAACAAGCTGCTGCTGCACACCAGCTGCTGACTGCAACCACGCATTGATGCATAAGCCAACTGCGGAGTGCTTCTAAACACCAACTGAGCCCTCAGCAGCTGCTGCGCTGCACTGACCCCACCCCAGAAGTTATTCTCTTACCCATTCCTGCAGACAACAACCAGTAGCAAAGTGGTTGCTGCTGCTGCTGCTGCTCTTGCTGCATGTCTTTCTGTTGTCTTTCCTAAACCCCAAGTAGTACGTAATAAGCACAAAGCCATAAACCCTAAGCCCTAAACCCTAAACTCAAAACCTAAAACCCTCAAGCCTGAACTTTAAACACTAAACCTAGGATTTAGACCGTACATCGGTGCCTGCAATCGTGGAGAGTGCAGGTACTTCCTATTCTTATATCAGAGCTTCTCTCATACAAATTCAGGCTGCTGCTACTTCTGCTGTTGCTGCTGCTGCTGCTGCAGCTGCTGGAGCTGCTGCTGCGGCTTAGCAGTAGCGGGGGGCGGCGGTATGAGGGGCCAGGCGAGCAAGGGGACGTCGGCCGTGTGCAGTGTGCTGGTGTTTGTCTTTTAAATATAATTATTAATAAATTATATTTCTTCTTTACCAGCTCGTAACCGTCTTAATAGCGATAGCAGCATCAGCAGCAGCAGCAGCCGCAGCAGCAGCTACAGCAGCAGCAGCAAGAGCAGCGGCGGCCTGTCTGTTGGCACTCCTGCGTCTGCCTTTGTCTGGAGGCGTCTCTGTCCTCTATATGTTTTTGTTTCTTTTTTATTTATTATTAATTAACTCTAATCTTCACCCAGAGCGCCCCTCCCCTCCGCCGGGGGCCCGAGGTGAGAGCATTTCGTACGGGGACTGCTGTTGCTTGCTGGCTGCTGAATAGCAGCAGCAGCAGCAGCACAGCAGCAGCAGCAGCAGCAGAGCAGCAGCGACAAGAGCAACATATCAGCAGCGGCTGCAAGTACTGCGGCGTAGCTAGAAGCCATGAGCGGGGAGTGGCTCCCTCAGGGGCCCCTCTTAGAGGACCATGGGGGGCCCCCCTTGGGGGCCCCCCAGCCGAACCCTGCGCAATGCGGGGGGGCCCCCCACAAGCCGGCGCTGTCTCCTTCTCCAGATTCACTTTGGCGCCCGAAGCTGGAGGGGCCTTTCGAAGCGGCCTTTCCCTGGGGGCCCCCCCAGGGCGGCCTCCCCTCCACGGGGGCCCTTGAGGGGGCCCTGCGCGGCTATGGAGTCCCTAAGGGCCCCCGAAGCGTCAGCAGCTTCAGCCCCAGTGAGGAGGAGGCGGTGTGCGAGTCAACGGCGCCTTCTGAGAGCTTCTGGCAAGGGCCTGCTTCTCCGCTGCTGACGGGGGCCCCCTTGTGGGGCCGCCAACAGGTAGCAGCAGCAGCAGCAGCTGCTGCTGCTGGTCCTTTTGCAAACGGCAGCACTGTTGTAGAGGTGCACCACTTGTCTCCCAGCTCATCCTTTGAGGGGCAGGAGAAGGACACAGAAGCACCAGACAGCCTCTTGCTGCCGCCCTCTGCTGCCACAGCTGATGCTGCTGCTGCTGCTCAGGAGCATAGCAGCAGCAGCAGCGGCATCGGCAATGGGGTGTCTCCTTTAGTGCAGTTTCTAAGAACTTCAAAGGCCCTCAAGATGTCGCTGACGCGCACGATGGAGATGCAGCAGCAGACGCTGCAGCTGCTGCTGCTGCACCCACATATCGCTCCCCCGGATATGGAAGCCCCGTGCTGCTGGTGCTCAGCAGCAGCAGCAAACCCGCAGCAGCAAGAGCAGCAGCAACAGAGTGGATGCGTGGTGCTGCTCCAGATCGAGATGCTGCAGCAGCTGCTTCAGCAAGCTAGCTCGCAGCTGCAGGAGCGGCAGGAAGACTTGCTAGCTGCAGAGGCCCAGCTGCAGCAGCAGCAGCAGCAGGAGGAGCAGCAGGACGGGCTGTCGGCTCTGTTGCCACATTGGCAGCAGCAGCAGCACCAGCAACAGCTCGCAGCAGCAGCAGCAGAACTCCGCATCCGCCGCAGCGTGCTGAAGCACCAGTTTGCCGACTTCCAAGAGGCGCTGCAACTGCAGCAGCAACTGCAGCAGGAAGCAAATGCGCGGTGGCTGCTTGAAGCAGCAGACCAAATAAGAGGCTGTCAGTCGCGCCTCTGCCGTGAATCCTGCTGCTGTTGCTGCTGCTATTTGCTTCTCTTGCTGCTGGTGCTGCTGCTCTTGTTTGTTTCTCTTGCTGCTGGTGCTGTAGCCCTTGCTGCTGCTGCTGGTGCTGCTGCTGTTTGCTTCTCTTGCTGCTGGTGGTGTAGGTGCTCATGCTGGTGCTGCTGTTGCTGCATGTGCTGCTGCTGCAGCTGCTGCAGCGTGAGCTGAAGAGGGGGGTGGTTCTTTTGTTTTTGTGCTGCAGCATTTCCGGGTGCTGCTACGGAGCAGCTGAGCGGTCTGCTGGCGCCTTTGTCTGCCTCCCCATGGACAGGGCATATAACAAGTGTAGGCCTAGGCAGCAGCAGCAGTAGCAGCAGCAGTAGAAGCAGCAGCAGAAGCAGCAGCAGCAGCGATAACCGTAGCTGCAGCAGCTGTAGCAATAACCTCAGCTACAGCAGTAACAGCCAGCTCACCTCTAGTAGCAGCAACAGTAGAGGCGGCAGCAGCACGTGCTGCTGCTGCTACTGCTGCAGGAATACAGAAAAAGCGGAGAGGAGAGCGGGGTGGTAAAAGAACCGAGACAGCAGCTGCAGCAGCAGCAGCAACCGCCGATAGCAGCAACACCGAAATTTGTTTTCTGCTGCTGTGTGCGGTGCGTGCGCAGGGTCTTGTAGGGGCCCAGCTGTCAGAGAAGCGAAACAAACTCCTCAAGCTAGAAAACAGTAAGTAGTTGCAGCAGAAGCCGCAGCAGTAGCAGCAGCTGCAGCTGCTGCTGCTACGGCCCCCTCTAGTGCCGCAGGTGCAGCTGTTGCAGCTCTGTTTGGGGGGTCGTTTGCTGTTGCCTCACTGCTGCTGCTGCTGCTGCCGACGTTGCTATTGGCGTGCGTTTATTTTGCTGCTGCGTTTGCTCTTGCATGCAGAACTGAGGGAGCTGCAGCAGCTGGCAACGTTGCTGCAGCAACAGCAGCAGAAGAGACAACAACAGCAGCAGCAGCTTGCTACTGTCACGACGCATACGGAGAAGCTTACAGCTGCAGCTTGCACCGATTTGCTGCTCGCGCACAAATACCGCAAGCAGTCCATTAAAGTAACCTGCTGCTGCTGCTGTTGCTGCTGCCCGTCCCTGCTGCTGCGGCTGTTGCTGCTCCACTTGCTGCTGCTGCACGTGCCGTTCGTGCTGGGCTTCCTGCTCTCTGCTGCTGCTACAGCTGCCATACGACCAGGTGCAGCAGTAGCAGCAGCTACTGCTACAGCAGCACCTGCACCGGCAAGCCTATGCTGCTGTTGCCGAGGAGTAAATGGAATTATGGCTGCATTTGTGTGCGTGTGCTGCAGCAATCGTTATTGCTTGCTGCCGCTGTTGTGCTGATGTTCCTGCTGTTCGTCTTGCCGTATACTTCCCTAAGCTCGCTGCTCTCTCTGACGAGTTGAAGGAGTAGCAGCAGCAGCAGCGGGAATGCAGCGCCAGGAGCAGCAGCGGCAGTGGGAATGGAGCGCCAGCAGCAACGTCTGTTGCTGCAAGTGCAGCAGCAGCAAGAGCAGCAGCAATGGCGGTGTGCCTGTGCCTGTGTTCATCTCCCCGTTGGGCGCAGGGGCCTTTTGGGGTTGACTTGTTTTAGGTGAAGACAAGGGAGAAGAAGAGCAAGAAAAGGAAAGAAATAAAAAAAGAAAAGAAAAGCAAAAGAGGAAAGAAGACCGAAAATGCCAACGGAGACAGACAGCGGACATCCCGCGCTGTCCTCAGGGCTCTTCAACCCATCTGCAAACACATCTTTGTTTGTGTGTGCCACTGTATAGATGCAAACTGAATATGCTATATATATGTATGCATGCATGTATGCATGTATGTGCATATTCATGTATACATAGGTGTGTGTGCATTCTACTATCCAAATATGCATACCTATGTATGTAGTCTTATATATATATATATATATATATATATATATATGCGGAGGAGATGCGTGTGCTGTTCGCACTGAGTAGTGCAGCAGCACAGAGTTGGTTTGCGCAGTAAAAGGCGGGCAAACCCCACAGCAGTCGACGCCTTACGCGGCTGTTTTTCTGTGTGTGGCGGCAGCCATTGCTCCCTCCAGCTGTAGCTATCTACATCTAGCTGTAGATAGATACAGCTAGCTAGAGCTAGCCGTGGCTAGCTGCAGCTGACTGTAGGCAGGTCCGGCTGCGGATATGCCCGTAGACAGCAGACGGTTGGGGTGTACGCAGACTGCAGCGGCGAGCTGAGTGCGGTGTACAGACGGCTTAGGCGTACACTCAAGTGTTTCAATCACTAGGAGCAGTCTATGGCTGCATGCAAGGCAGAGAAAGACGGATGAATTCGAGTGTATGCGCGTACATCGCAGAACATACGAATGCGCAGTTAAGGACTAAGGGGGGCGGTGGGGAGCAGCGCGGTGGCTTAACGGCGCCCTCATCTTTGTGCTGATACTAGTCTTTTTGTTAACATTGTTTGAAAAGGCTTTCCCTTTTTAAATATAAAGGCATATTTTTAAACTCATTCACGCAGTATTCTTAGCATGCTCTCGCCTACTGCAGCCGATAGACGTTAGAAGCCCTGGAGGTTGTGTGCGTTACCAATGGGGAGCTGAGTATAAAGTAGAAGTAAATAATAATTAAATTTAAATAATAATTAAATTTAAATAATAATAATTGCTTTTCTTTACTCCAGACATACCAGGGAAGCAGCAGCTAACTCTCCTCTCCTCAGATGTATATATACATATATACTATATATAACCGCAAGCGGCGGCCTGAACGGTGTTTGTGGGGTTATGCCGCCGTAAGTGGCAGTCCATAGCGACGGAAACGATAAAAATAAACTAAGAACGAATTAATAAATAATAAAAATCTTGAATATAATATTTGATTGCTGCGTATTGCAGCGCTGGGCGCTGCTGCACACTGCTGCCGCTGCTGCTGCTGCTGCGCTGCTGCTACGTTTCGGCTGCATGCCTTTTTGTGCTGCAGCGAATGGCGTTGTGTGTTTTATGTTTTGTCTTCGCTTAAGGTGCTTCTGGAGTAAATAATTATTTACTTGTTTGTTCTATCCCTTTATTTCTGCTCCTTCTTCCTTCAGGAGCGGCGCTGCTTCCCGTAGACCCGTGAGCCCCCGTAGCAATAATGACTCAGGTGCTGTTGGACAGCGACGGGCTGCCTCGCTTGGCAGCAGGGTCGCTGTCTGGCTCTGCAGGAGCAGCAGCAGGAGCAGCAGCAGGAGCAGCAGCAGCCCTCGGGGGTTCTTTCGGGCCTGCAGCAGCCTTAGGGGGAGCCGAGGCCAGCGCGGGCGTGAAGACGGGGACAACAATCGTAGCTTGCTGCTATGCTGGAGGCGTCGTTCTGGGTGCAGACTCACGTACTTCAGCAGGGCCTTATGTTGTTAATAGAGCAGCGCGAAAGATAACGCGTCTGGGGGAGCGGATTTGCGTATGCCGCAGCGGGAGTGCAGCAGATACACAAGCACTGGCGCAGGTAGCACGGCTGCAGCTGCAGCTGTACTCACAGGAGCTGCCTAGACACTTCAAAGGTGCTGCTCGTGTGCGTGTTGCTGCTCATCTGCTGCAGCAGCTGTCTTACGAATATAAAGACGTACTTACAGCGGGCCTTATAGTGGCTGGGTGGGACCCTGTAGAGGGGCCCCAGGCCTTCTCTATCCCCATAGGCGGCAGCTGCATCCCTGTACAGTACACCGCAGGCGGCTCTGGGTCTGTCTTTATTACTGCTTTTCTAGATGAACATTTTAGGCCTAATATGAGTAAAGAAGAAGCCACACAACTCGTAGCAAAGGCTGTTGCGCATGCAATCAGAAGAGACGGCAGCTCTGGCGGACTCATCCGCATCGTTACTATTGAAAAAGACGCCATGGATGAAATATGCATTAAAGGAGATGATCTCCCTGGTGGCGCTTAAGTGCAGCTTTGGGATACTCTTTTTATTCTTTTTTCTTCTTTTTCTTCCTTTTCTTCGTATTATTCTTCTTATTCCTATATTATTATTATTCTGCTTTTTTCTCCTCTTTCTTCCTTCTTCTCTCTTCTTTCTTCTTGCTTTTTCCCTACAAACGCAGAGGAGCGTCTTTTTGATAATCTGCTTCGCCTCGTGGAGAAAAGAACGAAGACATTTTGCTGCTGTTCTGCTTCTGCAAAAGAAGAACAAGAGGAAGAGCATCTACTTGCTGTTCTTCTTCTTTTAAAATGCCTACAATTCGCAATATATATATATATATATATATAGTGTACGTACAGCAGCATGTGTGGCTCTACATGGTGCTGCAGCTACGCGTTGTTTACATCCATACATACATATTGATTCTTTAGGAGGCGGGAGGGTTTTGCTGAAGGTGCTTTATCGTTGAGTACACTCTTCAGGCACCGGCGGCACTGTGCATGCAGCAGCAGCAGCAGCAAATAGCTGCGGCTTCCAGCAGCAGAACAACGGATAGCGGCAGCTACAGCGATAGCCGTAAGCAGCATGTAGCTGCAGCAGCATGTAGCTGCAGCAGCATGTAGCTGCAGCAGCATGTAGCTGCAGCAGCATGTAGCTGCAGCAGCATGTGGCTGCAGCAGCAGCAGGTTGTTGCATCAGCAGCAGCAGCGGCGTTTTGCCTTAGCTACCGCTGCTGCTGCTGTTCTTTAGCCTGTTGGCTGCTAATGCTACGGAGGAAGCGCACCTTCTGGGGTGTACGTGGAGACAAACTCGGCAAACTTCACCGCATTTTGCGAGGTGTACGTACACCCTAAGTACAGAAAAGTTAATAGGCAAATATAATTCAACGTAACATCGGAATATCTTCTCTTCTCTAATATACAGATACTAATTAGTATCATATGTATATATATCTTTATATATAAGTGATGAAGTGTGTATGCATATGCTGTGCAGATGTATTTCACTGCGTGTTTACTCCTTCCTCGAGTATTACGGGCAAAGATGCTTCTGAGCAGCCGCAGCGGGTTTTTCTGAGAAGCCATGATATATACATGCATATATATATATATGCATATATATATATATATATA
>NW_013549742.1:85385-97032 GCF_000499425.1 Eimeria acervulina
ATATATATATATATATATAGATTCCTGTGCATATGTATGTATGTATGTGTCTATGCGTGTGCTTATATATATATATATTTGTATGAAGATTTGCCTGTTTATATATATATATATATATATATATACATATATATAAGTATATTTGTGTTTGTGTATATGTATATGTACTTGCGTATATATGCTTCTATCTATTTACTAATGAGATGCATATATACTGGAGTATATGGGCGCATATACGGAATCTACAAATATATATATATATATATGCATATTTTTTACAGATAGTAGGGTAGATAGATATGTTAGTTTTTAAAATTCAGCTACAGGGCCGTAGGACTACTTTATTTTTATTGGGGGTGTGTATATTGGCCGTATGAATTGGCGAGACAGCAAAACACCTGGAAAAGGAAATAAACAATGTGCATTGAACGCCTCTTCTCTTCTTCGCTCCTAAAGACGCGCTTCTGAGGAGGAGGCGGCAATGGCCACAGCCAAAGCCAACAACAACCCTGCAGCCATTCCGCTTCTCCGCATACAATGCAACCACACATAAGCTGGGACACATCTGTATAGACATATATATATATATATATATATATATATATGCATATGTATGTATGCATGTATGTATGCATGCATATATAAACTGGGCATCCGCTCATTGTGCATGCATCTCTATTGTGTATATTGTGTACTGTCAGTGGGCTCACTACACATCTACCTCAGTATACGAATATATATATATATATATATATATATATAGCTTATATATACACTGCCTATTTTGTGCATCTACTCGTTGCTTATCTAATGGTTGTTCGGTTGACTGCCTGGTGAGTGGGGTGAAGATTTGCAAGCTGCAGTGGATATTTTGAGGAATTTGGTTGGTGGGGGAGCGAACAATTGATGCAAGGAGATGCAAAATAGAGAAAGAAGCCCCTCTATGCAAATGCCTCAGCTGGTGCCCTACTCGACGAGCAAGTAAGAAAAGCAACAAAGAAGAAACGGCAATGAGTAAACAAACGAGTTGAAACAAACAAATTCGTCTTTCTTTATTGGTTCTCTTGTCAGTCGAGCTTTGGGCGGAGTGAAGCAAACAACTCCGTCACCCTTCTAAAGAAAGACTGGATTGTGGGCTCTTCTGCTTCTGGTGCTGGACCTTCAAACTGCTGCTGCTGCTGCTCTGTCCCCGATATGGGAGGGATACCCGCGATGCCCTGGCCATACACTCCCTCAATAGGAGTAGCCTCTGGGCTTGTCAAGATATCGTCGCCTGGGCCTAGGGGCTGCTGCATGTCGGTGTCGTGGCTAGAAGGCTCTGAAGGTGCACCTACATCGCTGCTGTAGCTTCCACCGCTGCTGTGGCTGCTCATGCTTGTGTAGCTGTTGCTGCTACCACTGCGGGAAACAGCAATGGAGAGGGCTGCAGGCGAGAAAGCCAACAGAGACAAGGCGGCCGATGCGTGGGCCCAGCCGCGCATCTTGTTGTTTCTTCCGTCTCGACAAAAAGACTCTCCGTGTAGAAAACAAACGATTTTAAAAACAATATTACGCAATTGGGGAGAGATATGAAGAGTCTCAATGAACAGACACAAAGGCGGACCGGCACGCGCACATTAACTAACACCCGACGGTGGCGCAGCGAATGGTCCGGTGGACGCCTCCCGCCCCAAAGGTATACGACTGAGAGTTAGAGGGAAATTTGCATTTAAATAGGTAATATCATTTATATGTTAAGTTTATGTTGCCTTTATATTGGGGCTACCTTTTATTTTTTCCACAAATTTCACAATTCAACGCTGCAGCAGTCCACCACCGGTCCTCCTACACACGGTGCAGCGGCCGCATAGCGATACTCCTCGAGACCGCTATGTGCCTTGTTCGGGGATCCTCGCGCTTAATAATCAAATGAAGTATATGAAAAGTAAAACTTTTCTTTAAAAACAATAAACCCATTTAGTAATGTAGAATTCAGGATCTTTTCCGAGAGGAACGATCCGCGGGCCAGCCATCACCGACAGTATCGGGCGCTATGCTAATTCACGCCCTTCAACGAAACAAACACACCTAAATACACCGAAAACTATATACAGCAGACCTTCTGTAGATGTAAATGATGCATTTACCTGGCAGTTTGTAGCTTTAGTAGAGACATCACGGGCAGGGGGCCCAGACATTTGCAACCACAAAGAAACTCTATCGGGACAGTGACCAGCTGCAGTAGATATAAAATACTGAAGTCGAGACTTACCCTATAGGCAACTGACCCTCTCGCACATTGTCTGCAAGCATCCCCAATAAAGCCACACAAGGGCGAGGGCAGGTGAGGAGAAGAAGAGGCAACTACTGCTGCAAGGCATACCCAAACCCCCCTGAGCCTCTTTCATGCATGCACGCAGACAAATTATAAACAGTTAGTCGACCACAGGTAAGCAATTAGCAGGGAAGTGGGAATGCACTTCCTAACAACAACAAGGCCATACCTTGCTGCTCCCCAGGACTCTTCTCAAGCCGCATACAGCCTACTGTGCCTGGGTGACCAACGAGCGATACGTCCACAGAGGTGAGAGGCACGAGAGGGGTCAGAATTCCTCATGCAGAGAACGGGAGTGGAAATGGCGAGGGAAACACGATGGGCGGGCTAGCCTTGAATTGGAGGTGCTCTCTGGCGTCAGCTGTTCCCGAGAATTTGATGCATTCCTTGGCTAAGTGGGGAGCCCTATTCCGCCTAATGGACCTCTCCACTAGCTCAACTGTTGTTTTGATCGGGGCATTGCCCGCTAAACCATCTGCACGCTTTTACTTACGAATGAAAGGCGGCTAGAATGAGTCGTTGGTGAAGGCACATTTCGTTGGGAACCACAAGAAATCGCTTGTTGATGAGCTTCGCAAGCACCACAGCTGCATGAATGCCTAGACGCTACAGATCGGCTGCTGCACTCACGAGCCCATTCACACATACAAGCTCTAGTTTGCGATGAACCAGGGACACTCCTGTGAAGCTTCTGTTCAGCAGTGTAGCGCTCTAGTGCTCCGATTGTTTGCGTTTTCTTAATTCTGTTATTTTCTGTTCCTCCTCCCGATATAGGGATAAACCTATTTCTCAGCGCATTTTGGAAGTTCCCCGTAGTCTAGATGTGCACCTGAGACGGGGTAAGCTTTCGTTGCGTAAAGCCACAATTGTGGTGCCTCCCCGTACGATGTAGGTGCCAGCAAGAGCTGCACCGCTCCTGTTATGCTTCGTATACCAAACATAAACAACCAGAGAAACTTGGAACCCCCCAACTACACGTCCTAGCGCCGCCGATCGTATTTGAAAGGCTGGCTCACGCGAAAGTGTTTCTCACGAGTTCTCTTGGCAGCAACAACCCTCACAGTTCTGTGCTACCAGTAGTGCGTACAATCCAAAACGAGAAGGCACCCGTAGCCGTTAACTGCCTCCACTATCGTAGGCAAATCTTGACCGGTCTCTACTATTTGCGGGGGAAGCAGGGTTACCTTCTAACACAGACGCAGAGCAGAATATCATTTTTTTCAGAGGAGGCTTCTTCACAACAAATCACTGCTTTGAGTTAGGCAGCTTCTTTGAGCCGTGTAGATTGCGGCTCGTCCCTGCCGTCTTAGGCTTGAAGTACTACCAACCTTAATGACGTCAGGGGAGCAGAGTCACGAGCTGCAATGCAGTCAAAACAGCAGAGATGTACTCCCAACAGATATTGCCCCCTCTTCAGTCTCCAGGCATCCTGGACGGAGCAGCACAAAGGGCTGCTGCTGGTGAAGAGAAGAGGCGCTACCTCCTAATCAGCAGCATTTCCCCTGCAACACCTGCAGAGAGGCAGCAGCCCCACATACAAGAGTGCACTAGCTCATCTTTGGCGTATGTACCAACACCGGAGGCCACTAATAAACAGTTACTTGGCCCTGTGGAGCGAACATTCACACAAGCGGAGTTACGTCTGTCAGCCTAGGCAGAACAGGCTGCTTTGGCAGAAGGTAAGATTAAGGAGAGGCGTTAAGCCATATCGAGCATCTCTTAAGGCGTATTGCAGCATCGGAGCAAAAGTAACAAAAGAGCAAGAGTATATTCTTCTACTTCATTCTAACTGGTTTGCAGCAGCAGCAACAGCTGGAGTGCTGCAGCAGCAGCTGCTGCAGGGCCGCATGCAAGGCGATGGTTGGCTGCGGAGTTGTTGCTGCCCACGAGTATCCACACGGTATCGGTTCTTTTGCATTTCAGGGTACTTATCTATTTCTTTTGTCTTCTTCAGGTCTGCAGTCTAGAGCCACGGCAGCAGCAGCAGGAGCAGCAGCAGCAGCGGCAGCAGCTGGAATAGCGGCGACAGCTGAAGGCCCTCTAGGCATTAGAACAAATTTGTTTTTGCTTTGCTGCTGTTGATTCAGCAGAGCTCCAAGCCACCTCCTCACCCGTCACGACAGCAGCTGCTGCCGCAGGACCTGCCGTGGGACCTCAGCCGCTGCTGCTGCTGCTGCTGCTGCGGCAGCAGCGGAAGCAACACGAGCCCGCAAGATGCATCCCCAGGGCGTTTTGCCGATGGGCCCCCTACCTATGGGGGCTCCGCAGCAGCAGCAACAGGCAGGAAGGGGTCCCAGCAGCGGAAGCTCCTCTGGGGCCCCCGACTTATTGACCTCTCTGAAGCCATGTAAGCTGCCAGAGGACATGCCGCTACCCGTGAGCAGCAGAAAGGCAGCAGCAGCAGCTGCAGCAGAGAATGACGACGAAGAAGACAGTGGCGGGTTTGACTGGAAGGGCCTCGCGCGTTCTTCCCAGCAACCGCGGAAGCAGCAGCAGCCAAGGAATGCCTCGGATGCCGTTGCTAAAGCGTCGCAGCGTATTGCTGTCATCACGGGGGGAGGGGGCTCCCAGAGTGCTGGAGCAGGTGCAGCAGCAGCAGCGCAGCAACACTCCAGTCAGAAACGTGAGCCTGAGCGCCAGGGTCCCCAAGAGGCAACCGACAACTTAGGGCGCAGGGTGAGGCATCAATCAAACCCACAACGAGAACAGCAGCAGCAGCAGCAATCGCGGCGGGAGAAACAGCAGCAGCAATAGCGGCAGGAGAAGCAGCAGAGGATGTGGGCAGTTGGGGCTGCTGTGGGGGTGTTGTGGTTGGTTGCATTCTTGCTCGCTGCCGTTGCTGCTGTTCTTTGTTTTGCCCTGCCTGATGTGCTGTTGCGCGTATCGCGTGCTGCAGCTGCAGCAGCACGTGCTGCAGCTGCAGCATCACGTGCTGAAGCGTTTGTTGCTGCTTTCCCAGTTGCACTTGCTGCTTGAATTTACCATTTTATTTGCAGGCGTTTCCACCGATGCAGCAGTTGCTGCTTCTGTAGCAGCAAGGGACGCACTCAGTTGCGCTGAATATGCTGCTGCTACTGATGCTGCTGCTGCTGCTTTTATTGCAGGTGTGGGACAAGGAGTATTACGAGGAGAAGGCCAAGGAAAAGGCTTCGTTGCTGGGGGTTGAATCTTTTCTAGACTTGCTACCAAAACCCAGAGAGAAGCCCAAACCGCCGCCGCTGCCGCCGTGCGGCTACCGGCAGCAGCTGCAGCAGCGCACATTTAAACTCGACTTCGAGAGAGAAGTCGGCCGCACGAAAATGGTCACCCTGCAGACCCCCAGGATGCAGCAGGGAGGGTACGTTCTGCTGCTGCTCCTGCTTCTGCTGCTGCTGCTGCGCTTGTTGCTGCCGGAGCTCTTGCTGCCTGTGTTGTTGCTGGTTGGGACGTGTCAGTGCTAGGCTGTTTGGCTTCGTGCTGCTGCTGTTCGGCATTATCTGGGTTGTACTCCTTTGCTGCTGCCATTGATGATGGTGAGGCTCACGCTCGTGATCCCGTTTGTGCTGCCGTTAATATCGCCATACTTGTGCTCTTCCTACTGCTGCACGCCGTCTCGCTGCTGCTGCTGCTGCCGTTGATGACCATGCCGCTGCTGCTGCTGCTGCTGTGTTGTGCATTGAAGTGACTGCGCATTTTGTATCTCCGGATTTCCAAACGAACGAGCAGCAGCAGCAGCATCCGCAACATTGTTGTGTTGGCGCTGTTTGCAGGTTCTGGTGCGACATTTGCGAGTGTTTGTGCAAGGACTCACAAGCCTATTTGGATCATATTAATGGCCGCAACCACAACCGGCTTCTTGGTGGGTATTCTTTTCTGCGTTTGTTTGCATGCCTGGCTGTCCCCAGGTGTATGTGCAGCTCATTTGCGTCTTCAGGGAGTTTCTTCTTTATGTCTACTATCTTTTTATTAGAGAGCCGCGGCTTCTTTGTTTGCTGCAGCACGTATTGCCGCCTCTGCTCTCTGCTGTTGCGTCGCTGGTGTATGCACTCAGGAATGAGTATGCGCGTAGAGCGGGTGCCCTTGGCTCGGGTTAAGGCCAAGTTGCAGGCAGCGCGGCAGACGGCGGGGACTGGGTGGGAGCCTCCAAACCCAAAGACAAAAGCGGATGCGCCTGTAAGGCAGCAGCAGCAGCAGCAGCAAGGAGGAGGCGCTCAGGGAACGTCAGGGGGATTCGGGGCCCTTGCGGGCGGCGCAGGAGCCGAAGGGGGGGCTGCGGAGGCGGAAGATGAATTTGAAAGGGTCAAGCGACGCCTAGAAGAGCTCCAGAGGGAGCAAGAACTGAAGAAGCAGCGTAAGAAGGAAAAGAAGAGAGCTGCTGCTGCTGCTGCAGGCGGGACCACGCCAGCAGCAAAAGTAGCAACACCGGCAAACACAGGGCTGGAAGCCAATCCGGACGCCGCTGCCCTGGCAGCCATGGGGTTGCCGACTTCTTTCAGTGGCTGCTGACTCTCTCAAGGCCAGCCCAACTGAATGCGGCAGCAGCTCCAGCAGCTGTAGCAGCTGCAACCGCTGCAGCAGCTTCAGCAACCGCACGCTTCAGTTTGGTCAGGGATGGTCCGGTGTTACGTTGGGGCCGCAGCTACCCACTAAAGCTTGACCCACAGCCACCAATTCCTGAAGCATCAGCGTTAAACCCTTATCTTATCCGAGTCGGGGTGACGCCCTAAGGGCAGTGAAGGCCAGGCGCTGTGCTGGATATGAGTCACGCGTGTGTTGGCAGGTGCTGCAGCCCAGTCCAGCAGACCTGGTGTGCGGCATGAAGCTTTCATATATATATTATATATATTATATAATATATAATATATATATATATATATGGCATAGCGACAGCTCATTTGCTACCATCCACATTTAAGAAGCTACTCTGGGGCTGGGTTTAATTAGGCCTCTTGCAGCAGCAGAGCCTTTCGGAGAGGAGGGCATGCATCCTCATTTGCTTTTGTTTTGTTGCCTTCGGGAGGAAAAGGAAGTGTTTGAGGAAGACAGTGGCAGCATAGTTTGACAAGGGGACTTAGGGAGGCTTGTACGTCGGGCTGCCTTGCTGCTGCACGAGTTACAGTAAGAATGCTGCAACTCCGGAAAGACCTCTCCCCCGACCCCCCCCTCCTGCCAACAGCCCGACGGCCTTGAGCAGTTGCTCAGGGCCACTAGAGACAGGTGGGGAGCTCAGGTGATGCAGAACCATTGACATGTGCCCTCTCGCTCAGTTGCAGCTCCTAAGGGCCCTGGGGGCGACGATATCTGCTGCAGTTCATGTGACCGCGAGACAGATAGAGGCAGCAGAGGGGAGTGCTTAGCCCCTCCGCACAATTTTTGGCGGTCTGAGGGAGATCGTTGTTTTGTCGAAGGGCGAACGCTTTGAATAACTCAAATGAAGATCCACCAGACATTCATTCAGCCGTTTTTCTGTTCAGTGTTCGATATGCATCAACGATAGGCCACCGGCAGGGAGACGAGGAACTCCTAAGTGTCTTAGCTGGGACAGCAGTAACTTCAGAGAGCACAATGTGTGTCGTCGTGGAGTTGCTGTTTCAGCTGTTTTAGAGTCTTAGGGTGTAGGGTTTAGGGTTTTTACGGTTTAGGGTTTAGGGTTTAGGGCGTACGGCTTTAGGCTTTGGGGTTGAGGCTATAGGGTTTGGGGGTTAGGGCTTAGAGTCAAGGGCCCAGAGGCTGAGTTTAGGGGTTGAGATTCACCATGGCACGCATCTGATTCCTTCGACAAATACCGCTGCTGCTGAAGAAGGCAACAACACCTCGAAGAGAATTTGCTGAAAATGCAGGTCGACAAAGGAAAGAAACACAAAGAGCAGAAAAGAAACGGAAAAATGCATAAACAGACACATAAACATTGAATGCAACAAGCAAGGCTTGCAGTGAAGCTTCCCCGCGTTGCTCGAGCAAAACATGTGCTACTGATCAGCAGCACCAGCATCATAATCAGGAGACAGCTGCGATGCATCTGAGGAAGCGGCTGCTAATGCGAACAGAAGTCCCAGCAGTGGATGAGGACAGACCTTACGGAGAGAATTTACAGCAGGGGACAGCACGGGGGGCAGGAGAAACAGCAAGGGGATGCGCAACAGGGCGTCGACAACCATTTGAACCAGCACCAGCATCTTCTTCCTCGGTGCGACTGCCATAGGCAGCCGTTTCTGCTGCACAGAAGCAGCAACAGCAGCAGTAACAGCAGCTGCACCAGTAGCGGAACCGACATCCTGACGCTCAGCGGAAGGCACGCCCTTCCAGGCACTAATTGTCCGCGTGGCCTCTTTTCAGCATTGCTTGCTGCTGCTGCAGCTGCTGCTGGTGTTAGTGCACTCCGTCAGCATCTG
Organism: Eimeria acervulina; assembly: GCF_000499425.1. Lineage (NCBI taxonomy): Eukaryota > Apicomplexa > Conoidasida > Eucoccidiorida > Eimeriidae > Eimeria > Eimeria acervulina. The sequence goes on from NW_013549742.1 coordinate 94,071, forward strand.
CAGCAGGTGCTAAGCTCACCCCCTGTGGCTGCAGCACGGCGAACCTCACAGCAGGTTTGTCTGTCTCCGCAATAAGGGGATGGCTAAAGAGAGCTCTTCAGCCTCACCTTATTGCGGACACACAACTCTGCTGCCTGGTTTCGCTACTGTTGCTGCACCTTTTGTTGCTGCTTTTGTCGATGTCACTGTTAGTCCTGTTAGCAATGGTATCCATAGCCGCTGCAGCACACGCTGCTTGGTAGCAGCGCCATTGGAAGTATAAGATGCAGCGGCTTCAGCAGATGCGGCTGCAGCAGCAAGATACATCTGCTGGTGCTGCGATGGCAGGCAGTAGTTCCCTGTCTCAGCGGCTTGAAGGGGCTTGTCTTCCTTTTGAGGAATTCAAGGCCAGTGCTGGCTTTCTTCAACAGACAGAGGAGCTGTAACAAGACAGCTCCGTGAGCAACTAAAGCTGCATCCGCAGCCACCTGCAGCTGCTGCGGCTTCTGTTGCTGCTGTTGATGTTTCCGCGCACGCCAACGAAACGGTCATCCCCCAACTGGCTTGGGGGCCCCAGCTAAAACGAGCTGCAGCAACATTTTCCGGAACACTCCCACTTCTTCTGTAGCCGCTACTGTTTATACACCTTCTGCTGCAGGGAGTACTGCCGCTGCTGCTAGAGTCTTGCAGCAGAAGGCAACAGCACAGGCTACCACTATCATCAGTAGCAGAAACAGCAGCTTCAGCACGGGGGCAAGGAACACCGCGTTGCCGTTGCTACTGATGCTCGTCTCACAGGCTTCCTAATCTAGCAGGAGGCTGATTCTACCGTGAGCATTTCCGTCGTCCCCCAAAGAATAACCATCGCGACATTCTTCACGTGAGGGGCCTTGTACTGGAGGTCAGTCACCTAGTGGCCCTCAACTGGGTGCTCCGGGTCCTCCACTTGCGCGCCCCATGAGTCAACGGAACTGAAGTGAGCCAAGCGACCATGGAGAAATACGGCAGGCAGAAGTGCAACAATTAACGGACACAGAGCTTGGGGGAAGAGTGAATGGCAGAAAGTGGAGAGAGGTAGATGCGACTGAACTGAGACGGGAGAGAATGGAAGCACAACTGGGCACGAATAAAGAAAACGAAAAAAAGACAGAGTATGTAGGAGGCCCAAAGCTACGGGTAAAGGCAGAGTAACGGCATAGGCAGGAAAAAGCATGGCGACGGACAAAAACAAATGGAGGGGAGAAGCCAACCAAACGGCCGAGAACTAGGTTTTGCTGGCGGGCGACTCGCTTGGGGTCACGCTGCGAGTCGCTACTCTGTTCACTGCGTAGTTGCTGCTTCAAGCATCTCATACGCCTTTGCGAGCACCGTCCTACTTTAACGGGCCAAGGCGGTTGCGGCGTGCTGCTTATGATGTTGTCTCGCAAGTATTAACTACTACTGCAGGCCATCCAGGATCGGAGATCTTTGAACAATCCTAACTGCTGCTCCGAGAATGAAAGTTGATCTAGGGATAACGCGTTGGTCTCCCCGGAAAGCTCGTATTGACTGGGAAGGTCGGCACCTGAATCTCGGCTCTTCGCATCCTGAAGCTAAAGTAGGTGGGAAGGCTTGGCCTGTTCGCCCAATAAAGCGTCACGTGAGCCGGGATCAGAACGCCGCGGAATTGCTTGGCCCATATCGGGTGTAGGCTTGAAAACACTGGAAAGTTTTCCATATTTTGTTGTACTGATGGGTTCATCGTTAACTAGTATTTCAGACTGAAAAATGTTTTTGATTTGAAAGAATTAACATTAGTTCTACTCACTTCAACATGTTCAATACATTCAAAAATATTACCGAACACGTTGGAAAATCCATTGAGATGAATTTGCTGTCTACCTAGTTAGTAGGATAATAGCTTACGAAGGCGGAGGCCAGTCAGTAGGTGCCCTGCAAGAGAGGCCCGCCAAAGTGAAATTCAAAAATAGCCCCAACACATACGGGACGCTGCAGTGAAAAATTCTCCACTGAGCGCAAGCTTGACAGGGTACCGTCCCGTGAGGAAAAATAGCTCATTATAGTTGTAAGCTCGTTTTGTTGAAGTGAACACTGGCACCCGCTTCTGTACCTGCGCTCGCTGCACTTGGTGCTGCTGCTACGCTTCCAGCTTCTGTCCTTCTTTTTGCTGCGTCAGTTGTAGCTGTGCGTCGTGCTGCAGCGCCTGCTGATGCTGCGGCTGTTGAAAAAGCACCTGCCGTTGTTACGCTTCTTGCTGTTGCGTATGCTGTGGCTGCGTCCACTGTCGCATCTGCTGTTGCTGCGTTTGTCGACATTGCGCCTACAGTAGCTGTGTCTGTCGAAGTTGTGCCTGCTGCGCCTGCTGCTTGTGCGCCTGTTGTATCCGCTGCTGCAGTGCCTGCTACGCAGGCCGCTGCTTAACTCATTGCTGCCGAGCCCGCCGTTGCTTGGGCGCTACCTTTGCCCCTAGTGTATACTTGATTTTGGGGGATGATATGTATGTATGTCAGGGTTTATACATGTTAATTCAATGAATGTGTACTCAATGCAATGCTGGGAAAATTTTCCCAGAATCGCCCCTAATTGTGGTGCGCCGCGCCAGGCTACGCACCTACACTTGCAGTGTATTCTGTCACAAGCAGGTACATGAATGCCTACTTGGCCTTAGTAGGCAACTTGCACTAGAGCTGAAGTAGAGTAGTTGTCTACAGTGTTACTGCAGGCAGCAAGGGAGAATTTTTTGTGGCTGCAACCGCAGCTCAAGGCGAACCTCTGATAAGTATCGGTAGGAGAACCATGAAAAAAATGCTCCAAACATGTCCTTTTGATCAAACGATAGCTAACAGAAGCTTCGCTTCTGTCCACACCCAAGGAGACGCGAGTTACTCACGAAAACCCACCAATGCATCCCTATACTTCCTATCATTTATGCATTGCTCAAATCATCTTGGGGGTCTACCTCGTACGAAGATCGGAAGAGCGT
>NW_013549741.1:0-1220 GCF_000499425.1 Eimeria acervulina
GCTGCAGCAGGCAAAGGAAGCAGCAGCAGCTGCTGCTGCTGCAGCAGCAGAAGCAGAAGGAAGAAAAGCAGCAGCTGCTGCTAAGGCCAAGCAAGCAAGAGCAGCAGCTGCGGCTGCTGCGCAGCAGGCTGAAGAAGCAGCTGCAGCAAAAGCTGCTGCTGCAGAAACCGCAGCAGCAGCAGCAGCAGCCGAAGCTGCAGCGAAAGAAGAGGCAATCGAACGCAGGGCAGCAGCAGCTGCTGCTGCTACTGCTGCTAGTGAGGCCCACAGAGAGCTGCAGCAGCTGCAGCAGCGGCGCGAGGAGGCAGCAGCAGCAGAAGCTGCAGCAGCAGCTGCTGCTGCTGAAAGGCAAAAGGAGGCAGCAGAAGCAGCAGCAGCAGCTGCTGCTGCAAGGGAAGAAGCACTAATGCGAAGGACTCAAGCTATTGCAGCACTGGAAGCAGCAGCAGCACACCGCTCGCGCGCAGCAGACCTTAGAGGTGCGGCAGCAGCAGCAGCAGCAGCAGCAGCAGCAGCAGCAGCAACAGCGGAAACAGCAGCAACAGAAACATCTGTACGTGTCAGTTAATCTTCAGCACGTTGTTTCTCAGTTTTTTAGGGGGCCCCCTAGGCTGGAGGGGGCCCCCCTTCACTGAACTTCAGGGGGCCCCCTTAGCTTGCGGGGGGCCCCCCTAGGCTCAAGGGGGGCCCCCCTAAGGGGGCCTCTTTAGGCTCAAGGGGGGCCCCCCGGCTGAAAGGGGCCCCCCTTTATTTAAGGGGGGGCCCCCGTAGGCTCAAGGGGGCCCCCCTAGGCTCAAAGGGGGCCCGCCTAGGGGGCCCCCCTAGGCTGAAGGGGGGCCCCCTTAGGCTGAAGGGGGGCCCCCTAGGCTGAAGGGGGGCCCCCTTAGGCTGACGGGGGCCCCTTTAAGTTGAGAGGGGCCCCCCTTAGGTTAAGGGGGGCCCCCCATAGATTATGGGGGGCCCCCTTATATTATGGGGGCCCCCGATTGATTATAGGGGGGCCCCATAGGGGTTAGAGGGGGGCCCCCCATTAGTTAAGGGGGCCCCCCTTTGTAAAGTATTTGCTGCTGAGTGTTTTGCTGTTTGTCTCTGGAGATTGAAAGGGAGACAGCCATTAGGGCTTTAATTTGTTTGTTTGTTTGTTTGTTTGTTTGTTTTTGTTTATTTGTCGCCTTCTCTGTTTGTCTCTTCTCTCTGCATTTATTTATTTATTTATTTAT
>NW_013549741.1:1320-3820 GCF_000499425.1 Eimeria acervulina
ATTTATTTATTTATTTATTTATATATTTATTGTTTCTTACTTGTCTCAATTTGCTGCCGCCCAGCGACGTCTCTGGCGAGTCTCTATTGAGCAGCAGCAGCAGCAATAGCAGCAGCAGCTGCTGCAGCAACAGCAACAGCAACAACAGCAGTAGCAGCAACAGCAGCAGCTGCAGCAACAGAAACAGCAGCAAATGCTGCAGCGCTACTTCAGCAAAGTCTCTCAACTCTGCAGCTAGCTACAGCTCGCTGCAGCAACTGCAGCACTTCTGCTGCTGCTCTCAGCACAGAACTGTTTGCAGCAGCAAGCAGCAGCAGCAAGCTGCAGCAGCAAGCTGCAGCAGCAAGCTGCAGCAGCAAGCTGCAGCAGCAAGCTGCAGCAGCGTTTGCGAGTGGGTTGTTGCTGTTGAGGTTCGTCTTCATTAACTTGTCTCTCTTCTAACAACTTTTTATTAATTTATTTCTTTTTATTTATTTGTCTCCTTCTGTTTATTATTATATATTTATATTTATTTATATTTATATTTATATTTATTTATATTTATATTTATTTATATTTATTTATATTTATATATTTTTATTTATTTGTCTCCTCCTGTCTTCCGTCACCCCAGACCGAGTGTCGGGTTTAAATAAATAAAATAAATAAATTTAATAAACAAATAAATTAAATAAATTAAATAATTAAATATAAAAAACGGGTTATATAAATAAAATAAACAATTAAGAAGAGACAGACATAAAAAGAAGCTCGAGAGCGAGCGAAGAGACAGAAAAATAAATAAAGATAAGATATATATTTATATATTCACTTCTGCAAATCAACACCTCGTTGTAGCAGCAGCAACAGCAGCAGCAGTAGCAGCAGTAGCAGCAGCAACAGCAGCAGCAGCACAAGCAGCAGCAGCAGGAACAGCAGCACATCTGATCCACTGCAAATCCCGTGCGGTGTCTGTACACCTACAGCTGCAGCTGCAGCAGCAGCAAAGCAGGCAGTACGAGAAGGGGCTGCTACAGCAAAGCCTAAGCAGGTGGAAGTTGAGATACACCACGGAGGCTGCTGCTGTTGCTGTTGCTGTTCCTGCTGCTGCTGCTCCCTCTACGCTAAGCCTCATTAAAAGCAGCAGCAGCAGCAGCAGCAGCAGCTGTTCCGCTACCAGCAGCTGCTGCAGCAGCAACAGAGGACACTCAGATGTGCAGCAGTGATAGCAGCACTATCTGCCGTAGCGGCAGCAGAAGCAGCGGCAACAGCAGCAGCAACAGCAGCAGAAGCAGCAGCAATAGCACCAACAGCAGCAGCAACAGCGCGAGAAACAAGAGCGACAGCACCAACAGCAGCAACTGCACAAGCAGCAGCAGCAACAGCGTCCGCAGCACGATATACAAGAGTAACAACTGCAGCAACAGCACCAACAGCAGCAACAACCGCAGCAACAGTACAAACAGCAGCAGCAACAGCAGCAGGAACACCAGCAGCAATAGCAGAGAAGCAAGAGCAACAGCAGCAACAGCAGCAGCAACAGCAGCAACGGTACCAGCAGCAGCAACAGCAGCAGCAGCAGAAACAGTAACAGCAACAGCAGCAACAGTAGCAGCAACAACAGCAGCAACACCACCTGCAGTAACGGCACGAGAAACAAGAGCAACAGCAGCAACAGCAGCAGTAGCAGCAACAACAGCAGCTACAGCACGAGAAACAAGAGCAATGGCACCAACAGCAGCAGCAACAGCACCAACAGCAGCTGCAAGAGCACCAACAGCAGCAGCAACAGCAGCAACAACACAAACAGCAGCAACAGCAGCAATAGCAGCAGCATCAGCACCAAACGCACCAACAGCAGCAGCATCAGCACCAATAGCACGAGAAACAATAGCAACATCACCAACAGCAGCAGCAACAGCACCAACAACAGCAGCAAGAGCACCAACAGCAGCAACAGCAGCACCCACAGCAGCAACAGCACCAACAGCAGCAGCAGCAGCACCCAACAGCACCAACAGCAGCACCCAACAGCACCAATAGCACGGGAAACACGAGCAACAGCACCAACAGCAGCACCAACAACACGGGCTGCACGAGCAGCAGCAGCACGAGCGGCACCAGCAGCAGTAGCACGAGCGGCAGCAGCAGCAGCAGCAGCAGCAGCACGAGCGGCACCAGCAGCAGCAAGTAAAGTCGGCAGCAGCATCTTAAAGTGGTTTGTTTGCAGTAAATATTTAAGAAATAGAATAATAAAAATAAAATAAATAGAAATTAAGGCAAATATTTTGTTTATTTAATAAAACAATACACGAAGACAGACGCAAGCAGACGCACAGCAGCATCAGCACCACTGTCGGGAGCGCCGTGCAGCAGAATGCTGAAAGTATTGATATATCAAGATTAAAATTATAAATAAAGTGTAAATAATAAAATATATTAAATAAATTAAATAAATTAAACTAATATATCAAATGATTTATTTAATTCTATGCAATTTTTCCTGCTGCACCGTGCAGAC
>NW_013549741.1:6320-20509 GCF_000499425.1 Eimeria acervulina
GCAAATGCAGATGCAGCAGCAGCAGCAGCAGCAGCAGCAGGGCCGCAGCAGGGGCCCCGTAGCTTGTCTGCCTTCGCCTTCTTTGCTTTCTTCACTCCCCGCTGGTGTAAGATATGATGAGCATAAAAATGCCTTTAGAGCCCTCGTTCGTACACCTGAAACGAAGGTAAACAAGTCTTTCTCTTGTAAGAAGTACGGGCCCCTTAAGGCGCTGCAGATGGCTGCTGCTGCTGCTGCTGCGTCTGCTGCTGCTGCTGCTGCTGCAGCAAGAGGCACTGCCCAGTGGTCAGCCTATACTACAGACTCTCACCAAATGCAGCTAGCAACGAAAGCTTGCTTCTCTCCGTTGCAGCAGCAGCAGCAGCAACAACAGCAGCAGCAGCAGCAGCAGCAGCAGCAGCAGCATGGGGAACAGCTACCTTTTGGTGTCCCCTCTTGCTGCACTGCTCCTCCTGCTTCTGCTGCTGCTGCGCTTGGAGGGAGCTTCCCGCCGCAGGAGATGATGGTGGCAGCAGCAGCAACGCCACCGCATGCAGCAGCAGCAGCAGCAGCAGCAACTGCAGCACAAACTGCAGCAGCAGCCAGCGCCGCCGCCGATATGTTGGGTTCCTTAGATCAGCAGCAGCAGAAGCAGCAGCTACTGCTGCAGGAACAGCAGATGTTTCCTCACCCACAGCAGCAGCAGCAGCAGCATCTCCTGATGCAGCAGCAGCAGCAGCTACAGGGGAGCCTGCTGCAGCACGACATGACTGCGCAGATGCACCAGCCCTTGCTGCTGCCTCACGATCAGCAGCAGCAGCAGATTCTGCTGCAGCAGCAGCAGCAGCAGCACCTAACAGGTTCCAGTCTTCCCTTGTCACACACGCCGCAGCCGCAGCTGCAGCATGCGTACCTACAGGATAGCAGCACACAGCAGCAGCAGCAGCAGCAGCAAATGCTGCCGCTGCTGCGACACCCGCCAAGGCTGCCCCGACTGCCGCAGCAGCAGCAGCAGCAAACACACATGTTTGGGGTGTCTCCTTCCTATTCTGTAGCAGCAGATGGGACCCCTGCATGCAGCGCAGAATCACAGTCTCCGTGGTGTGCTGCTGCTGCTGCTGCTGGCAGCAGCAGCAGCACTCCTGCTGTCTCGATGCTACCTGAAGAGGCAGACTCAGACTCAGACAGCCCAAATGGGTCTGAGACGCCAGCAGCAGCAGGTGCAGCAGCAGCAGCAGCAGCAGCAGGTGCAGCAGCAGCAGCAGCAGGTGCCGCAGCAGCAGCAGCTGCTGCTGCCGCAGCTGCTCCCAGTCTGACGAGCCAGCATGCTCCAGAAGAGCACCAAAATAGAGATGCATTTGCTGCTGCTTCTGCTGCTGCACTCAGCGCAAATGAGCATAAGAGACACTTGAACGAGGCAGCAGCAGCAGCAGCAGCAGGTTTGGATTGGGGCTGCTGCCGCTGCTACCGTTGCGGCGCCCCCCAGAGCTTCTTAGGAAAGGGCAGCAGCAAAGAGTATCAGCAGCAGCAGCAGCAGCAGCCATATAAGACACTTAAAGCAGAGGCTGGAGCGCCTTCTGCCGATGCTGTTGCAGCAGCAGCAGCAGCAACAGCAGCAGCAGCAGCAGCAGATTCTCTGGTTTTCTCTGAGCAGCTGGGAGGTTGGGTGGCGGTCCCCAAGTTTGCAACGAAGGATGAAGCAAAGAGCAGCAGCAGCAGCAGCAGATGCATGCGCCTCTTTGCCTGTTTTCCTGTGGGGCCCGGCGAGAGTTTGACAGCAGCGCGAGAAGCAGCCTTGACCTGGCTCAACCAGCAGCAGCAGCAGCAGCAGCAGCAGCAGCAGCAGCACCAAAAGCAAGAAAAGCGAGAGCAGGAGGAGGAGGAGCAGCAGCACGAACCGCAGCAGCAGCAGCAGCAGCAAGAAAAAATGCACCTGCAGCAGCAGCAGCATTCCAGCGACGGCACTTTGGTGCTGCCAGCAACAGATAACCGTGCAAGCGAGCAAGCTGCTGCTGCTGCTGCTGCTGCTGCTACATTGCCTGAGAGGGAGGATGGGGGCGCGAGCTGTCTGTCCCCCAGCAGCAACAGCAGCAGCAACTTAGCAGCAGCAGCAGCAGCAAAGGTAGAGCGTAGTTTAAAGCGGAAGAACTCCGACTGCAATTTGGGGCCCCCAGCTGTTCGAGTTAAGGGGGAGAGGGAGACAGAGACAGCTGGCAGCAGCAGCAGCAGCAGCAGCAGCAGCAGCAACAGCAACAGTGAAGAAAATGACGGTGACAAGGATAGGGCTAAGCAGCAACAGCAGCAGCAACAGCAGCAGCAAGACTGCCCGGATGGTGCTGCTGCTGCTGTTTCAGATGCTCCTTTGTTTCCCTTATGGGTGCACGTGGAGCAGCAAGAAGGCCAGCAGCAGCAGGTGCAGCAGCAGCAGGTGCAGCAGCAGGTGCAGCAGCAGCAGGTGCTGGAGGAGAAGGAGCGGCAGCAAGGAGAGCAGCAGCAAAGCAGCAGCGGGCTGCTGCTTCACCAAGGAGCTTCGCATTATGAGGTGCAGCAGCAAATGCTGTTGGTTGCAGCAGCAGCAGAACCTTGCGGATCTAGCTAGACAGCAGCAGCAGAAAATGCATGTCATCAAATGCAGCAGCAGCAGCGCAGCACAAACTGCAGCAGGAAATACGTGACAGCAAATGCAGCAGCAACACTAGCAGCGACGACAGCGACAACTGCAGGAGCAGCAACTGCAGCAGCAACAACGGCAGCGGCAGCTGCAGCAGCAGCAAATGCAGCAGCAGCGAGCGCGCCATGAACAACAGCGGACGAAGCAGCGTACTATGCGCAGCAGCAGCATAAACAGCTGCAGCAGCAGCACAAACAGACGCAGCAGCAGCTGCAGCAGCAGCGGTCGATGCCTTCCTTTGAGGCCAGTTCAGTTAGCCGGTATTCCTATTGTGTATACCTGAGGTGTATGCACACCTCAGCAAAGAAGACAGCGTGGATTGTTTATTTGAGTTCGACGACGGCTCTGGGGTGTCGCGAGAACATCTGGGGCCCCTTCAGCCGCCGTCTATAGACGCCTCGGGTGTATAGGCACCTCAGGTGTATAGGCACCTTTGGTGTATGTATAGGCACCTGAGGTGTATAGGCAGCTCATGTGTATAGACAGCTCAGGTGTACAGGCAGTTCAGGTGTATTTATAGGCACCTGGGGTGTATGTATTTAGGCACCTCAGGTGTATAGGCACCTCTGATCTCCATCTATACATCTGAGGTGATGCACCTTCAGGTGTATACGCAGGCACCTGAGGTGTATAGGCATACACATGAGGTGCACATATATATGCTGCTTGAGGTTATTTATATATTATGAATATTGGAGCTGTCTTCTACGGTGTACACTTAATTGCGCATGCGTTATTTATTCTGAGGTGTACGTACACCTGAGGAGCGTGCAGCGAGCTTGCTAGAAGTATATTGAATTGTTATTATTAATATTATATTATTATTATTATTGTTATTATTATTAAATAATAATATTGAATATTATTATTATTATTATTGTTATTGTTATTAAAGCGCCTGCTTGATGTTCTATAGACAGTGCAGGCCCCAGTTGCATATATACATGTTTGAGGTGTATATACACCTCAGGTGCATGCAGCGCTTCTTACTGCAGTTTCTTTCTCTTTCTTTCTCATCTTCATTATCCGTTTGCATCATTAAAGGCAACTGCATCTTTCAGCTGCTTTCTTATGTTTATATACATACTGCAGGCCCGGGCGAAGCAATGATATATATATATATATATATGTATATATATATATATACATATATATATATTTACATCGCCATCTGCGCGTACACCTGGGAGCAGCTTCCTTGGTTCTGTTTTTGTCTCTGTTGCTGCTGCTGCTGTTGCAGCAGCCGCACCAGCTGCGGCAGCAGCACCAGTTGCAGTAGCATCAGCTGCAGCAGGAGCAGCAGGTGCAGGTGCACCAGCAGCAGCAGCAACAGGTACAGCAGCAGCAGGTGGTGGTGGTTGCGAGCGTATGCAGCAGCGCTGTTAGTGTTGTCTCTTCTGTCTTTTTTCTGCAGCCTAACGGCAGCAGACCAGCAGACTCAACTTCCCTCAACTGCTTCCGAATCACACTGCAGCAGCAGCAGCAGCAGCAGCAGTAGTAGTAGTAGTAGTAGTAGTAGCAGTAGCAGTAGTAGTAGTAGAAGCAGTAGAAGCAGCAGCAACAGCTACTGAGTTAGCAGTAGCAGCAACAGCAGCAGGAATTATATATGTGTGGTCGACTGTATACTCTGGGGATGCAGCAGCAGCAGCAGCAGCAGTTTTGCTGCTGCTGGCGGTATTGTCGCTCCTGCAACTAAACCTGGTTCTTCTATTGCTGCAGCAGCAGCAACAGCGACAGCAACAGCAGCCGCAGCAGCAACAGCAACAACAACAGCAGCAGCAGCAGCAACAGCAACAGCAGCAGCAACAGCAGCGACAGCAGCAGCACCAGCAGCAGGTGCAGCAGCAGCAACAGCAACAGTAGCAGCAGCAGCAGCACAATCGATGCTGGGGGGCCGAGTGTCGCACACCCGTGGGGTGTATAGGCACCTTCATCTCTTTGATTTAAATGTACAAAGACAAATCATAGCTTAAAATATTTCTTTTTCTTCGCTGTAAATCTGCTGCTGCTGCTGCAGCCACCGCAGTCACCGACTCAAGAACGGGCGGTGGGCCAGCTGCTGCTGCTGCTGCTGCTGCTGCTGCTGCTGCTATTGCTGCTGCAGCAGCCTATCTTCCCTAATAATGAAGTGTATAAAGAAACGTAAATCAGCAACATAGTGTTATTAAATTAAACAGACAGACATCTCGTCTACACCGATAGCAACAAAGACTTGTGCTGCTGCTGCTGCTGCTGCTGTTGCTGCTGCTGCTGCCGTCCGTTGCTTGAGCCGCAGCTGGACCACTCCAGCAGCAGCAGGAGCCGCAGCAGCAGCAGCAGCAGCAGCAGCAGCAGCAGCAGCAACAGAAACATCTAGTCAAACGATACAAAAGGGTTAATGTACGTCTTGATGTTTTATTTTCCTATCATAGTCTTCCTTCTGCTGCAGCAGCAGCAGCAGCACCATCACCGCAGCAGCAGGAGCCGCAGCAGCAGCAGCAGTAGCAGCAGCATCGAGGCACATTGAATGCCTTCTCTTCTTGCACTCTGCTGCACACCGAGAATAATAAGTTATTTATATTTGTCTAGTTTCTTAGCTGCATTAAAGCTGCTGTCTTTCTGTATCTTCCGCCTGAATACTCCTTGTAGCAGCAGCAACCGCGCTCGCTGCTGCTGCTGCTGCTGTTGCTGCTGCTGCTATTGTCTAGCTGCTTGAACGCGGCAGAGCATGCAGCGGGTTGAAGAAGCATCTTATTAATTTTTCTCTAGAGACAGCAACAGCGCCTCTTGCTGCTGCTGTTTTGCTGCTGCTGCTGCTGCTGCTGCTGTCGCTGCTGCCTCCAGCGGTGTTCCTTGTCGGTTGAACGATGTATCGAGATGAAGCAGCAGAAGCAGGAGCAGCAGCAGCAGCACCTGCTGCAGCAACAGCAGCAGCACCTGCTGCAGCAGCAGCGCCATCATCAGCAGCAGCACCATTAGCAGCCGCAGCACCATCAGCAGCATCATCACGAAGCATTTCGGTTGTAGCAGAGCCTCCTCTCCTTTACCCTCTCTCATCTGTCTTCTCTAATTCAACAGCAGACACACAAACACACTCAGACACCATCCCGCTTGAGATGCAGCAGGGCACCCAGGGGCCCCCCGGGGGCCCCCCGACTGGGGGTCTCGGGGGCCCTGAGGGGCCCCCCACTGGGGGCTCTGGGGTGTCACCCAGTGGAGGCCCTGGGGGGCCCCCCACTGGGGGCCTGGGGGGCCCCCCCACTGGAGGCCCTGGGGGGCCCCCCACTGGGGGCTCTGGGGGTCCTGGATTGCCCCTGAGTGGGGGCCCACGGGGGCCCCTTATTGGGAGCTCTGGGGGCTCTGGGGGGCCCCTTATTGGGAGCTCTGGGGGCCCTCGGGGGCCCCTGATTGGGGGCGTTGAGGGCCCTGGGGGCCCCCTTATTGTGGGTGATGTTGGTGGGCGTTCGATTGGATTGAACGGGCCCATGGAGAGGGTTCAGGTGTTGTTTTATTCGGGGGTTTGTTTAACAAGCTTAGTTTTATTTCCTTCATTGCTAGGCTTCTATTTGCTGTCTCCTGATGTTGTGTCTCTGCATGTTTGTTTGCTACCCCCTATAACGGCATTTTTTCAGGCTCTTGCAGTGCCGGTTGGGGGCCGCTGCTGCAGCAGCAGCAGCAGCAGCAGCAGGAACAGGAACAACACCAGAAGCAGATGCTTCTTCTTTAGAAGGCATTGCACGAGGTGCATTCGCTGCACGCAGCAGCAAGACTACAGATTTAAAATCAGTGTATGTGCAGCTACAGTCGCACCCATCATCGCTATCACCACCATTATGCTCCAGGTACAATAAGGGTTTAGGGTTTAGGGCTTAGGGTTTGGGGGCTAGGGTTTAGGGTTTAGGGCTTGGGGTTTAGGGTTTGGGGTGTAGCAGGTGTTGGTTGTTTGGGGTTTAGAGTTTGTGCCCGTGCACGGAGTTGCAGTTGGTAAAGGTTTTAGGGTTTGCTGAGGGTTTAGGGTTTAGGGTTTAGGGTGTTTTAGGGTTTAGCAGATGCTGGTTGTTGAAGGGTTGTATCGGAGCTCGAGCTCAAATGCATTTGTTTCCTTGTTCCTTGTTCCTTGTCATTTATAATTTGATTATTATTTAGGGTTTAGGGTTTAGGGTTTAGGGTTTAGGGTTTAGGGTTTAGGATTTTGGGGTGTATGCGTATGTGCAGCATCCTTGGGGCGCGCATTTGTGTCTTTTACCTTTTTCTGTTTGTCTTTTATTTCTTTGGCCCCATCATTTCTTCATTGTTGTTATTTGCTCGCATGTACACCTCGAACTCATTCTCAGCAACGCTTATCTCTTTACTGCAGGTAAACCCTAAACCCTAAATCCTAAACCTTAAACAACCCTAAACCCTAAAGAGCTTCGTTGAGGTCTTGCTGATTTCGATGTGTTTGTTTTGTTGTGTTGGTATTGTTTCCTGCTTGTCTTGCAAGCCTTGTATGTATGTTATTTGCATGTACTTTAGGGTTTAGGGTTTAGGGTTTAGGGTTTAGGGTTTATTGTGTGTGTGTTGTGTGTAGGGGGTTCGAGTTGGTTTGTATGCGGTGTTTTTTGTGGTGTTGTTTGTTTATTTCCTCTGGGTTTATATTTATATTTAGTAAGTGTATTAGATAATTTGCTGCCTCCAGCAGCAGCAGCAGTAGCAGCAGCAGGAGCAGCAGTAGGAGGAGGAGGAGGAGGAGCAGCAGCAGCAGCAGCAGCAGGAGGAGGAGCAGCAGCAGCACAGGAGGCCTCTGTCGGGTGTTTAGGGCTTGTGCATTTGCATAAGTATCTGCTGCTTGCTGCTACATTCTGGGGGTGTGCTGATGTTATATTAGTTATAAATCTGCATCTGCTGCATCTGCCTGTCTCACCTCTTCCTTCTGATTTGCATGCATTAGCAGTAGATTACCCTTTAGAAGTGCTGAAGCAGCAGCTGCAGCAAGAGAGACAGCTTCTTGCTGCTAGTGCATTCATCTTCTCTCTCTGCGGTGTCTCTATATTCCTAATTATACTTATCTGCAGCAAAGCAGATTTCACAGAGGCCTTCAGCCTAGCTAGCAGCAGCAGAACTCGTGCAGCAGCAGCAGCAGCAGAAGCAGCAGCTGCTGCAGCAACTGCAGCAGGAGCAGCAACAGCAGCAAATCTGCATGCAAATGTCTTTGGCGTACACACCCATAACGCAAGAGAAAGAAGAAGAAGAACTCAGGATGAAGAAACAAAAAAAATTAAATTCGTCAAGCATAACCTACGCACAGGCAGCAGCAGCAGTAGCAGCAGCAGGAGCAGCAGTAGGAGGAGGAGGAGGAGGAGCAGTAGCAGCAGCAGCAGGAGGAGGAGCAGCAGCAGCAGCACAGGAGGCCTCTGTCGGGTGTTTAGGGCTTGTGCATTTGCATAAGTATCTGCTGCTTGCTGCTACATTCTGGGGGTGTGCTGATGTTATATTAGTTATAAATCTGCATCTGCTGCATCTGCCTGTCTCACCTCTTCCTTCTGATTTGCATGCATTAGCAGTAGATTACCCTTTAGAAGTGCTGAAGCAGCAGCTGCAGCAAGAGAGACAGCTTCTTGCTGCTAGTGCATTCATCTTCTCTCTCTGCGGTGTCTCTATATTCCTAATTATACTTATCTGCAGCAAAGCAGATTTCACAGAGGCCTTCAGCCTAGCTAGCAGCAGCAGAACTCGTGCAGCAGCAGCAGCAGCAGAAGCAGCAGCTGCTGCAGCAACTGCAGCAGGAGCAGCAACAGCAGCAAATCTGCATGCAAATGTCTTTGGCGTACACACCCATAACGCAAGAGAAAGAAGAAGAAGAACTCAGGATGAAGAAACAAAAAAAATTAAATTCGTCAAGCATAACCTACGCACAGAGGTAAACGTACATTCAGCATGCATGCATGCATGCATGCATGTTTAGGTGAATGCATGCATGCATACATCCATGTCTCCAGGTGTATGCATGCATGCATTCATATGTTCAGGTGTATGCATGCATGTCTTCAGATGTATGCATGCATCAATCCTTTCAGGTGTATGCATGCATGCATGCATTTAGGTATATATATATATATATGCATGCATAGATGCATTTAGCTGAATGGATGTATTCGTATGCATGCATGCACATAAACAGACACGCACACAAATATAAACATATATATACAAATATATATATATATTTATTTATTTATTTATATTTGTTTGTCTGCAGAAGGTGCGAGAGGCGTTATTATTGCGGTGTACGATATGTCAAGAGACAATGAAGGTCGGAGAGAAAATCGTTGAAGTACCCGAGTGTCTGCATGCATTTCATACGAATTGTTTGTTTCAGTGGTTCAGCACTCAGCTCTCCTGCCCTAACTGCAAAAGAGATATATATGCTGTTATCAAAGAGCACACTGAAGCAGCAGCAGCAGCAGCAACAGCAGCAACAGCAGCAGCAACAGCAGCAACTGGAGGGGAGACACTAACAACAACTGCAGACAGAAGGGGGACTGCTACTGCTGCTGCTGCTGCAGCAACACCGGCAGCGCCAGCAGCAGCAGCAGCAGCAGCACGAGGAACACCAGCAGCAGCAGCACCAGTAACACCAGCAGCAGCAGCAGCAGCAACAGCAGCAGCAGCAGAGACAGCGAGGCCTTTGTTTTATGCAGATGATGACACCTCCGTAGACACCGCAGATGGCTGGGTGGACGTCGAGTTGGGGCCACGCACTGTTGGCTACCAGCGCTAGCTGGCTAGCTAGCTGCTGCTCTAGCTAGCTAGCTAGCTGCTGCTCCTCTAGCTAGCTAGCTAGCTAGCTGCTCCTCTAGCTAGCTATCGATCTACCTGGTCCTCTAGCTAGCTATCGAGCTACCTGGTCCTCTAGCTAGCTATCTAGCTAGCTACTTGTCTAACTAGCCAGGTAGCTGCCGTTTGCTGAGCTAGCTGGCCCGCTGGCTAGCTATCTAGCTAGGCTACCTGCAGGCTAGCTATAAAGCTATATCTATCTATCTATCTATCTATCTCTATCTGTATCTATCTGTCTGCCTTTCTATCTACCTCTCTATCTATTTGCATATCTATATATCTACCTATCTGTCTGTCTATCTGGGTACCTATCTATCCAGCTAGCTAGCTAGCTAGCTAGCCAGCAGGCTAGCTGGCTATCTAGCTAGCTAGCTAAACAAGCAGCATTTTTTAGGTGGGGAGAGGCAGTGAATTTGTCTTCTCTCAGCTGCACTGACACCCAGGCAGCGAGGCGTTCGCAGCGAACTTACCGTTTAGCTAGCTAGCTGATTAGCTAGCTAGCTAGCGAACTGTTTGGCTAGCCAGCTGGATAGCTGGCTAGCTAGCTGGCTAACTGGATAGCTAGCCGCTTGTCTAGCTTCCAGCTGGCTAACTAGCTAGCTAACTAGCTGGCTACCTGTTTGCATATCTAGCTTGCGTGCTGGCTAGCTAACTAGCTAGCTAGCAAACTGTTTGTCTAGCTAGCTAACTAGCTAGCTAACTGTTTGCCCAGCTAGCTAGCTAGCTAGCTAGCTAGCTGGGGTAAGCCTTTGCCGTTTTATTGTACGTGCAAGAGAGGGAGACAGAGAAAGGAGACAGTTGGAGACAGTTGGAGACAGCAAATGAGTGATTGGCCAACAAACCCTCAAAGACAAGCAAAGAGGTAAAAGACAGAGACAGCGACAGAGACAGAGAGACAGACAGACAGAGACAGAGGGACAGACAGACAGAGACAGAGACAGAAAGAGAGAGAGACAGAGACAGAGACAGAAAGAGAGACAGAGACAGAGACAGAGACAGAGAGACGGAGAGAAAGAGACGGAGACAGAGAGACAGAGACAGAGACAGAAAGAGAGAGACAGAGAGAAATAGACAGAGACAGAGAGACAGAGAGAAATAGACAGAGAGACAGAGACAGAGACAGAGAGACAGAGACAGAGAGAAATAGACAGAGACAGAGACAGAAAGACAGAGACAGAAAAATAAGAGAGAGAGACAGAAGTGCGCATATTTTTTTGTTTTGTTTCGCTGGGTGCATTTACAGTGCCGATGTTTTTCGTCTTTGTTTGCTCAACAGCGACGAAGTTGCTGCACTTTGTCTCTTATGGTGTACATATAAATAAATAAATAAATAAACAAATAAACAAATGTTTATATATATATATATATTTTAGTATATCTTATGAAGTATATGTATATTAGCGTCTCTTTATGTATATATATCAGAGTGTCTCGTAATGTAAATATATTCGTTTGTCTATATTAATGCATATATATAATATATATAGATATATATATATATATATAGATATACATATATGTATATATATTAAGTATATATACATGTATAATATATATATATACATATTATATATATTAGCCTGTATGTATATGCGGTGTCTTGTCTCTTTAATCCGTCTTTTTGTCTCTTAGTGCGTCTGTTTAGAGCTAAAGCTCTCCACCAAACCCTAAACCCTAAACCCTAAACCCTAAACCCCAAACCCTAAACCCCAAACCCTAAACCCTAAAACCCAAGCCCTAAGCCCTAACCCCTCAATGATAATTACAGCGTTATAATAATAATTTGTATGCAATTTGCTGCTCTGTCAAGCCGTACACCGCGCATACTTTATTCTTTTTTTATAATTCTTTTTAAAGGGGTTTATATCTTTTTATTGTATATCTCGATGCTCTGATATAAGAGAAATATCCTTAGAAGTTGCTGCATGCAGCCTTATTACCTGTCTTCTCAGTCTTCTATGCATTATCTGCATGCATAAATAAATATAAATAACAAAAAATCTATAAAAATTAAAAATAAAAGGGAAAAAAACTAATATTTGTGAATGTACACCTGCGCATACGTTGCTGCTGCTGCTGCTGCTGCTGATATTGCTGCTGCTGCTGTTGCTGCTGTTGCGGCTGCTGCTGCTGCTGCTGCTGAGTGTAGATGCAGCAGAAAGGATCCTAAATGCGTATTATTTCTATGATTAATTATTTTAGAATTAAATTATAACATTAATATTAAACAAATAAACAAAAAAGAAAATATCCCTTGGGATAAACAGGGGGCCCCTCAATATATGTTTTCTGTCTGAGTTGTGCTGCAGCGTTCTGAAAATATTTTTTTGTTTTGTTTGATTAATAATACTTTTTGTAATATTTATTGATTAAACTCGTGTAAACAATGCATTAAATTAAATAAATTCAATAAAATGAGTACAAAGAAGAAGGAGGAGAAGAAGACAGAAAGATAAGGAAGCCTCTACTTGTATATTATATTATCTTGATCTCGGGTGTATCTACACCTCAGTGCAGCAGACAAAGAGAGTTTCATTTGTTTGTTTTGTTTGTTGAGTTGTTGTTAATACTCCTGGTATTGTTTGTCTTTTAAGCAGAGCATCAGCAGCAGAGCTTTGAAAGAGTTTGAAGCTGCAGCATGTCTATTGCTGCTGCAGCACTGCAGCAGCAATAAACAAGCATTAAAAAACACAAAAAAATAATCTCTGAGGCATCTCCTCTTCTTTCTTATTCTTTTTAGGGAATGACGAGGTTTATGGTGTATCTTCTCGTCTCTTTTACTTGCTATTTTGCTCTTTTATTTCTTCTCTTCTCTACTCTTGTAGACAGCAGCAGCCCTGTCTCAGAGCCCCCAGAGCTGCTCTGGAGTGGATCCCCTTTCATTTCTTCTCCTGTTGCTGCTGTTGCTGCTGATGAGGAGGAGGAGGAAGTAGGTGTTGATGCTAGGTCTGAAGACGACGGTGCAGCAGCAGAAACTGCAGCAGCAAGCAGCAGCAGCAGCAGCAGTTGGGTTGAGTCTACAGGTTCTTATGTCTCACCTCCCGGAGCAGCAGCAGGAGCAGGAGCAGGAACAGCAGCAAGAGGAGGAGGAGCAGCAGAGGAGGATTTATCAGCAGGTTGTTTATCTGCAGCAGCAGCAGCAGCTGCTGCTGCAGCTGAGCGCAGCACAAGCAGCGGGGATCTACGACGCATGTGTTTGCTCGCAGCAGAGCATCTAAATGCATTATATCAACGGATTAACACAGAGTATGTTGTGCTTTCACCTTTATCTGCTTCAGAACTAGCAGCAGCAATAGATCAAAACTTAGCAGCAATCCTTGAAGAAGAAGATGATATTGCCGACAGAGTTATACGGAGACAGCTGCCTCTTGGTTCTTTACCGGTGAAGACATTAAAAGAAGCAATAAAACAAAAGTTATTAGAGAGAAACAAACTAAAGAAAAGAAATATTACTACACTACCAGGGCTGCTAGGCGTTCAGCTGCAGCACGGGAAGCTGCTGCCTCTAGCAGATGCTGTAAATGCACTAGCAAATTTGTGTGATTTGCTGTTAGGACAATCGCTAGGTTTATCTCCTTTAACAGAGACAGAGAAGCAGCAGCTAGCTGAAGAGATTGAGGAGAGGTTTGCTATGCCTGCTGCAGCACTTAGCGATGCAGCAGCAGCAGCAACAACAACAGCAGCAGCAACAGCAGCAGCAACAGCAGCATATGAAGAAATGGTTCTTGAAGCAGCAGCAAGAACAGTAATGGATGTAGCAGGAAAGCCCTCACGAGCTGCTTCTCTTTCGCATGCATTTAGTAGAGCTGCTGCACCTTTGTTTACAGTTTTTGCTGACTCTCTGTCTCCTGTCTCTCTTGATGCATGCATAACATTAGTTAAAGGTTTATTTCCTTCGCTTCAAGCTCATATGACTACTCACTATCGCATGCAATCACCAACAAAGCAGCAAGAGAGACATATGGGTTTGCTGCTGCTGCCGCTGCTCAATGCTCATCGCAGCAGACTTCGCACCAGCGCAGCAACAGGAGCAGCAACATTAGCAGCAGAAGAGCATACACTCATTTGGACGTTTCTTGAAGTCTATGCAAGAGAGCATCAACTCGTAGGTGAAGAGAAGCCTATTAACCTGTGGAGATATCCTCAGCCTGCTGGAGCAGCAAATATACTCGAGTAATACCTCCTCTTCCTGCTGCTCCTGCTGCAGTTGCTGCAGTTGCTGCTGCTGTTGCTGCAGCGGAGGCAGTTCCTGCTGCTGCAGGTGCTGCTGCTGTTCCTGCAGCAGAGGCAGTTCCTGCTGCTGCAGGTGCTGCGGCAGAGGCAGATCCTGCTGCTGTGGTTGCTGCAGCAGAGGCAGTTGCTGCTGCTGCAGTTGCTGCAGCAGAGGCAGTTGCTGCTGCTCCAATTGCTGCTGCTGCAGCGGCAATAGAGGAACGAGTGGGAGCAGCAAAGAGACTGAAATACTGTGGAGAGCGTGCTGCTGCTCCTGCTGCTGCTGCAGCAACTGCTGCAGCAGCTGCTGCTGCAGTTCTGGATATAGACGAATCGGCAGGAGCAGCAAATGACATCGAATGAAATTCAACTTGGCTTATGCTGCAGCAGCAGCAGCTGCTGCTGCTGCTGCAGTAGCTGCTGCTGCTGCTGCTGCAGCATAATTCATCATCAGTAGCAGCAGATGCTGCTGCTGCTGCTGCTGTTGAAGATGGTGGAGATCATTGCAATAGATTGCTGCCTCCTGCATGCA